>NW_028301578.1:11730000-11982500 GCF_042242905.1 Orbicella faveolata | reverse complement strand
AGTGCTTCAAATCGTCTGATATTCTAGCAAAAGACAGTTCAGTCGATGAATTTTAGGTTTACGGATTCAATTCAGCCCCTTTGAAATTTGCAATGTAACGCAACACGCTAAAATAGGTAAAAATCTTTTGTTGGCTTGAGTCAGGACAATCGAAGTCTATTAATGTCTTTAACGTTTGAAACGCTTTAGAAATAGTATTTAACTTAGAAATTGCCTGTATTAGCGAAAAAAACACGAGTAGAACCAAACTTAATCACTCCCTAACTCTCCCTGTTTTGTGTCACGCATGAAATGACAATCTGTGACGAAGGTCAAGTAATTTATGCAGCTTCGGGATAAGTGACGGAGTGTTTGAGGCGTTCAAAGTATTTCCCCACCAGTTGCTCTTAGATTCCCTTTGCGCTTAGATAACTCCTCCCAGAAGCAATTCAAATCTACAGGAGCAAGGGTATTCGGGACGGCTAAAACGCACTGTTCAGCTTTCTCAGATAACAACGCGTACTAGAGCTTTACACTGCAGTCCACGGTGCTACTATGCAGCGAGTACGTGACGGACTTGGCAGATGCGTCAAATCTGTAGAAGATGATGGAGCTTTCTCCAGAACTTAACCTTCAATCGCTTTTTCAAATTATGCGATATTCAGCTATCAGTTTGCTTTCCTTTGAAGCTTCGTCCAGTACAAAAAGCCTACCTTTGCATTCAGCTCATTGATCGGGGTGGAAAAAGAGACGTCAGTATCAGTTTCATGATCAACTTGCAGGGCGAGAAAGGAAGAGGAAAGAGTTGAATTGCATTGACAACGCTGGGGTGGGGATGAGAAAAAACTCCTGATAAAAATTGCCTTGTCTACAAACCAAATTTGTGACGCCACGGTTGGTTTTCATTGCTATTTAGCACTCAAGCATGAAGCATTTTTGTAGTCAATGACATGTCAGTATATCTTTAACCTACGTTGTGGTTTACACTTCTGAAAAAGTTAGTGCTACCTACTCTTTATCATGCTTTATCATGTGGTCTTGTGGATCGTTTTATACCACCAACTACTGCCTCATTCAGTTGACGAGCCTTTCTTCGACCCTGGTTTAACAAGCTTTTCAGTTCAAATAAGTTAACAAGAAGTAATTCGAAAACACAAGTATCCTGTGAGATGTTGGATGTGGCAACAAGGTGGCCAAACGTAATTAAGCAAATTGCGTGTGTGCAACATTGGTGATATTCTTGCGCGCGTCAATTTTTTTTTCCTTGCTTCTAGTCCAGTTATGGCCCTTTCTCTGTCGCGAAACGTCGGGAGAGAGCCGAGAGAGAGGGACCCTCCCTCTCGACGTTGCGTGACATGGAGAGGGCCAGAACAGGACTACCTTGCTTCTGGCTAGTCATTAAGGGTGTGACCGTTAAAACTACGGAAATTATTTATTTATTACTCCTAAAGTATTTGCTTACCTCGACTTCCTTCAATGATGAAAACTTTTAGCACAAGGACTGGCGTGTTGCTTTTTATCTGGTCAAACTGATTTTAAAGTACAAGCCGGCAGGTGAAAGTCAAGGCGGAATATGCGTTGTTATCATTGAGGAGAGTTTCTGGTTCTTTGTTCATCAAAGACTTCAGTCGTCACTGCCGCGCCTGAGCCCACAGGGAAGAACTGTTCTGAATCTTCTATTAAATTCAGGAACTTGAATAAATTTCCATTTGCCGTGTGTGTAATTTCCACAGATCCTTGAGTGACATGAATCAACTTCTGGACCTGTACCTAATCAGGAGCCGGTCATGGGCTCCTGACCTAATCAATGAGATTGTCGATTCAAAGAAGTTTCTCGGTTTCTCGAAACCCACACATTCGCCAAAAATATTCTTCACGATGCGATAAAATCTGAAGGACTTGGTGGCTTTTGATATCCTTGTTACACTGTATGAGCGGTATGACCGTAACTGCGTGCCGGCACAAATTCCACCGTATTGAAGAACGAACTCGCGCGGGGCGTCTCTAACTCATTCAGCTTACTTCGATTCTTCTTTGATAAGTGCGTTGTTTGCTTGGTTATCGATACAACATTAACTTTTCGTGGAAATAGATAGCCTCCTACTGGCTAACGACGGCATAAAGCTTGTAATCCCTAACATCGTTCCACTATGTATATACTATTGGGACCTTTTATACTTCGTTCGGCGGGTTAACTGGGCAATCTTCTCTTATTAATGCATCATTTCGCACATCAAAAACAAAGATCTTGTTATTAAAATTTGACTCATTTTGAGCGGTGAAAAAATGGTTTTAAATTTGTTTCCCTTGAAAATCGCTCGAGCGTCACATTGGGCAGCGAGAAGATGGAGAGTGCGATTTAAAAGTTTGGTGTTTCTTTTTCTCTTTTTTTAAACTCTTGTCGGCGATTTTTTAAGTTAAATACTACTTTTAAAGATTTTCAAATGTAAAAGACATTAATAGGCTTTGATTCTCCTGTCTCAAGCCAACAAGAATGGCTTACCTATTTTAGCGTGTTGCGTTACATTGCAAATTTCAAAGGGATTGAATTGCAATTTTCTCGACTTTTGATCGGCGTTCATGCAAAATTGCTAGTAGATCCCACAAAAATGAATCCGTAAGCCTAAAATTCATCGACTGAACTGTCTTTTGCTAGAATATCAGACGATTTGAACCACTACCGGTCAGCTTTTTTCCTCACTGAATTTACATAACTTTTGACTTTTGTTTTAATTAGAAAAGTATGTCTACTTAATCGGGGCTCAGTTCGGCCAGAAAACACAAGAAATAAAAATTATCACTATCTCTTGACTAAGGAAGAATCAATGTATACATTTAAACTTGAGAACGTTTCACAGCGATGTAAACGACTGTGTAGCATGAAGCTGAAAAGTGTAAAATTTCGGATTATCGCGAAGTGAAATCTGAGCTTTCGGTGCGATAACCGTTTTTCGTGGATTTCTGCCGTTATATTGGATATTTCAAAACAACTAACTTGATTTCCTTCAGTTACTTACCTAGGCCTTCAAACTGGCAAATTATGAGTAAAATCGACTTTTCGACCGTGGCCACATTTTTAGAATTTTCTTTGATTTTTACTGACATTTAGTCTTCAGGGGCACCCAACGGATCGTTTCGGTAAATTATCTGTTCGGAAGGCCTTTAATCCCCTCTGAGTTTCTTGAGAGAATTGGCACCTCGAACTTTCGTGATATGAGAAATTTAATGTCTGTTGTTTTCGGACTGTTGAAAATGTCGTTTTGAGTACCGAAAAAAGGTCAGCTATCATTTTCGGAAAGGCGATAAGACCTAAGGTTTTCGGGAAATGGACAAAAAAGCCCTAATAAATTCGAGAATACTCAAGTTCCCCTAGAATATCCGAACAGATAAAATTTTTTTAGTGCAACCTAAAATTAACCTACAGAGCTTTAAAAGTACTCCAGATAGCCTAAAACAGCATCTAACAGCATTAGAGAGAAAACGGTCGTTGGGTGCCCCTGAGTCTTAACAGACTTGGCGCCAAATTTGTTTTGACTGTAATTTTCATTTAGTTCTGACAGAAGTGTTTGACATGAACAACATGGACGAGGTTCTACAAGCCATCTCTATCGCCCTCATACTTGCCTGCTTCCTTCTCAACACCAGTCGAGTTCTAAAGAGCATCGAAATATGCAAGGAATGCTTGGTCATCTTGAAACACAAAGCAGGAATCAAAGACGATAAAATAGCCATATTATTCTACAAGAGGTTGTATTTGATATTGTCGAAGGCTTATTGTGCTATCAACAACAACACAAATGCCATAAAATATGCAGAAAAAATTCTCGAGATTTACCGTGAAAGTGGAGAAAAACTTGTAGAATATGATCTAAGCTTCGATCTAGCAAAAATGTATTTCCGTCAAAGCAAATACGCAGAAGCGAGAAAACTCTACGAGAAAACGCTACTAATCAGTACAGAAATCCGCGACAAAAAGAGAGAAGCCGCCTGTTACGGAAATCTTGCAACTGTGTATCAATCAGTTGGCGAGTATGACAAGGCGAGAGAACATCTTGAGAAATCACTTGTGATCAAAAAAGAAATCGGTGACAGAAATGGAGAAGCCACCTGTTACGGAAATCTTGGAACTGTGTATCAATCAGTTGGCGAGTATGACAAGGCGCGAGAACATCATGGGAAATCACTTGTGATCACAAAAGAAATCGGTGACAGAGATGGAGAAGCTGCCTGCTACGCAAATCTTGGAGTTGTGTATCACTCAGTTGGCGAGTATGACAAGGCGAGAAAACATCTTGAGAAATCACTTGTGATCACAAAAGAAATCGGTGACAGAAATGGAGAAGCCACCTGTTACGGAAATCTTGGAACTGTGTATCGATCAGTTGGCGAGTATGACAAGGCGAGAGAACATCATGGGAAATCACTTGTGATCAAAAAAGAAATCGGTCACAGAGATGGAGAAGCCACCTGTTACACAAATCTTGGAGCTGTGTATCAATCAGTTGGCGAGTATGACAAGGCGAGAGAACATCTTGAGAAATCACTTGTGATCAAAAAAGAAATCGGTGACAGAAATGGAGAAGCCACCTGTTACGGAAATCTTGGAACTGTGTATCAATCAGTTGGCGAGTATGACAAGGCGAGAGAACATCTTCAGAAATCACTTGTGATCAAAAAAGAAATCGGTGACAGAAATGGAGAAGCCGCCTGTTACGTAAATCTTGGAAATGTATATCACTCACTTGGCGAGTATGACAAGGCGAGAGAACATCTTGAGAAATCACTTGTGATCACAAAAGAAATCGGTGACAGAAAAGGAGAAGCCACCTCTTACGGAAATCTTGGAACTGTGTATGAATCAGTTGGCGAGTATGACAAGGCGAGAGAACATCTTGAGAAATCACTTGTGATCAAAAAAGAAATCGGTGACAGAAATGGAGAAGGTGCCTGTTACGTAAATTTTGGAAATGTATATCACTCACTTGGCGAGTATGACAAGGCGAGAGAACATCTTGAGAAATCACTTGTGATCACAAAAGAAATCGGTGACAGAAATGGAGAAGCTAACTGTTACGGAAATCTTGGAACTGTGTATGAATCAGTTGGCGAGTATGACAAGGCGAGAGAACATCTTGAGAAATCACTTGTGATCAAAAAAGAAATCGGTGACAGAAATGGAGAAGGTGCCTGTTACGTAAATTTTGGAAATGTATATCACTCACTTGGCGAGTATGACAAGGCGAGAGAACATCTTGAGAAATCACTTGTGATCACAAAAGAAATCGGTGACAGAAATGGAGAAGCTAACTGTTACGGAAATCTTGGAACTGTGTATGAATCAGTTGGCGAGTATGACAAGGCGAGAGAACATCTTGAGAAATCACTTGTGATCAAAAAAGAAATCGGTGACAGAAATGGAGAAGCCGCCTGTTACAGAATTTTTGGAAACATGTATGAATCAGTTGGCGAGTATGACAAGGCGAGAGAACATCTTCAGAAATCACTTGTGATCACAAAAGAAATCGGTGACAGAAAAGGAGAAGCCGCCTCTTACGAAAACCTTGGAACTGTGTATGAATCAGTTGGCGAGTATGAAAACGCTAAAGAACTTTGCGGGAAATCGCTTGCGATTCGAAAAAGAATCGGTGACCGAAATGGAGAAGCCGCCTGTTACCGAAACCTTGGACATGTGTATCGATTACTTGGCGAGTATGACATGGCTAGAAAACATCTCGAAAAATCACTTGCGATCGCAAAAGAAATTGGCAACAGAAATGGAGAAGCCTCCAGCTACTCAATGCTTGGTTCTCTGTATCTATCAGTTGGCGAAAAAGATGAAGCTAACAAACACTTTGAGAGAGCATTAGAGATCAAAAGAAAAACTGGTGACAAGAAAGGGGTAATTTCGTGTTGCAATAGGCTCGCTGCTTTATTTCACTCTCTGGGTAGATATCCCATGGCTAACAGTTATAATCGGAAAGCACTTATGATCGCATCAGAAATTGGACACAAGGCTGAGAAAGCCGCCTCTTTATTAATGCAAGGATATATCTTGTGCTCAGTTGGTGACCGTGTCAAAGCTAAAGAATATTGCGAAGAAGCAATTGCGATTAGTAAAGAAATTGGACACCGAGCAACAGAAGCCAATTGTTGCTTACTGTTAGGAAACGTTCTTTTCAAAGATGGGGAACATGTTAAGGTTGAAGAGCATTTTATGAAGTCGCGTCGGATAAGTGAAGACATCGGCGATATTTTAAAGCTTTTCCAATCGCTCTACGGACTAGCACGCTTAAGAGTGCAAGAAGGAGAGAATCAGGAAGCTATCTCCTACTTACTTGCTAGTATCGAAAAATGCGAGAAAATACGCGGCTCCCTACAAGATCACGATCAATGGAAGATATCGTTCTCGGACAGCAAGATTTCTCCCTACCGTAATCTCTGTACATTGCTTTGTAAAACCGAAAATCCCGAAGCAGCCTTGTATGTTTCAGAGCTTGGCAAGGCAAGGGCTTTGGCAGATTTAATGTCAGCTAAGTACTCTGTGAGGAATCCAGTCTCCACTAATCCTCAAACATGGTCCGGTATTGAAAGCATAATGGACAAAGAACTTAATTGTTCTTGTCTATACGTCTTCTATTCTTCTGACAGCATATATTTTTGGATACTTAAAAGAAGCGGAGTCAAACATTTCCGAAAGATCAAAGGAAGTGAAGCTATTGCTCACGAACGATTTGCCCAGAATATGGAGGACTTTTTTGCCACCAAAAGCTTTAGAAGTTTTGACATGTCACCTAAGGACCTACCCAAGGATGTGTCTTTAAATGTCGTACAAGGGGAGTCAAAATCATACGAGGATGACAACCATGAAGGTTTCCGATTTGGAAATGAAAGTAAAGAGAACCAAGGTCCAAAAATGAATCTTCCTCTGTGTTACAAACTAATCATCGCTCCTGTGGCTGACTTGCTTGACGGCTCAGAGATCATCATCGTTCCTGATCGTACTTTATACAACATTCCATTTACCGCATTGCCTGATGAAAGTGGAAAGACGCTATCCGAGACTTTCAAGATCCGCGTCGCCCCTTCTTTAACAACTCTCAGGCTCATCCATGACAGTCCAGCAGACTATCACAGCCAGACCGGTGCACTGATAGTGGGGAATCCTGATGTTGGCGAGGTGATTTTCAAAGGACGTCTTACGCCCGTTTCGCGACTGCCTAGTGCAGAAGAGGAAGCAAAGATGGTAGGAAGAAAGCTGGGTGTTGAGCCTTTACTAGGACAGCAGGCTACTAAACAGGCAGTGCTTCAAGCGATGGAATCAGTGGCTCTGATACATTTGGCTGCTCACGGTGATGCAGAAAGAGGAGAAATTGCCCTGGCACCTTCTATTCGCATTCCTAACGGTATACCTCGAGAAGGACTCTACTTACTGACAATGTCGGACATTTCAAAGGTTAAACTGCGAGCTAAACTGGTAGTCCTTAGCTGTTGCCATAGTGCACGTGGAGAGATTAAGGCCGAGGGAGCGGTCGGAATTGCTAGAGCATTCCTAGGATCTGGCGCACGCTCAGTGTTGGTGTCACTGTGGGCCCTAGAAGACAGCTCAACAGAGAAGTTGATAAGTCATTTCTACGACCACCTTGTTCGTGGCGAAAGCGCTAGTGACTCTCTTCACCAGGCCATGAAGTGGATGAGATGTAACGGCTACTCTGACGTGAAGCAATGGGCGCCTTTTATACTGATTGGAGATAACGTGACCTTTAATTTTGCAAAGTAAGGTAAGATTACTTGAAAAAGTGTTTTTTTGTTTCCTAACAAAGGGTTCCTAGTAATTGTGATTATTATTTGATTATTATAGTTTTTTGTTCTTCTCCAGCGGACATGGTGTTCTAATATAACTGACCTGCTTTCGATGAGAATAGAGACCATGAAATTACGCAATAACCTGATATGCAACGTTTAGTGACCAAATTTCAGATATAAATCCTATTCAGCTGTAAATGGTACAATGAAACTTCCATGGTTCCAGCTAAAGTCTGAATGACAATGATTTTATACTGCGTTTTATCAAACAAATAACGAAGCCACTACCATATTATTTTAATGGTGTCTTGTAATTGCGAAGTACATTTGAGAAATTTAGGAAGCACAAGCCACAAGGTAATGTCGTTCACATTTCCCAAGTGTTTTCAATTAATCGTAACGTTTTATGGGAAACTAATTTATTTCTTTGATTTATTCACTTTTTATATAGATTTAACGGTGGTGCCATGCATATGATAATACACGAAAAACACGATTATTTACGTGTTAGACAAATGTAGCTTTTCAGGGGATGAGCTAACGCTTTTTTTAGAAAACGTTCAACCGAGATTGACTGACGTAGCCGAACAAGCCTTTTTCATAGCTTTACACTTTGTTTGTTTGTTCTCTGTCAGCTGTCTTGGTTGAACTGACTGACTAACCAGCGGAAACAAGTGAGAAAGACAAAGCACAATGACCTCAAAAGACAGTTTTCAAGCCAGTGGTGTATCTCACTTAGTAATGTAATTTGACCCTTTTAAACAGTTTGAATACCCTTTTAACCATTAATCATTCAGCAGCAGGATTCAAACTGGGATAAATGCTACGCAAAACGTTTCAACTTTTTGTTTAGTAGGTATTTTTGAGGCAAAAACTAGTTTTACTCACAAGTATGCAATGATTTACCAGAGCTATTACCTGCAAGTTGTTTTCAGACAAAGAACAGTTGAAACTTGAGGTAGCTCAGAACACTTTCCAACACTTTCTAGGACTATGGTTTTGATAACTCATTACAAGCACATTTGTCTGTTGATGCTATAATCATTGAGCCATAAAACTGCCCAATCATTGATGAACACGTTGTTATCATTTTCGTGACACTATAGGTTACCATAGCATCAGTATGACCTCTACTAAAGACACTCTTAATTTTAGCTTTTAGTACTTATATTTATTCGAAAATTAAAGGTAGCTCTGAGCCCCATGTACAGAATTTTTTTAAACTTTGCCAATAATTGCATCTTGTCCTTATCAAAATTCGATAATAAAGAATACATGGGTTTCACCGCGCCGTTTTTGAAATATAAATACCTAAAGCTAAAGTTAAGGGTGTTTTCAGTCTATCGTACCTCTGCTATCGCGACCCAAATTGTCCTCTTGTATTTGTAGATAAGGCACCTAAAACGACTGACACTTAGTAACAATTGTTACCATGACTTAGAAAGAGAATATTATTCTCAGCAAATCAAGTTGGGTCGACAACGTAGTGTACAGGGCATTTCTTACGGAACCAGCTTTCAGAGTGAAAGAGCTTTAGGAAGTAAATTTTTTATCAATTATTAGAAGTCTTTAGAAGAAACATAAAAAGCCAAACAAATGTGAATTTAAATTCCTACTAAAAAATTGAAGTTTAATTGAAATTTTTTTTAACAGTTAGGTTTGTAATTACATTTTGTAAATAGTTCGCCGGGAAGCGTTGACCCTTAGTTAAATATACATTAGGAAGTTAGGAGATTTAAGTAATTATAAAGTAGTGTGAAGAACTATATCTGCGTGGCATTTATCGCGAAAACGTGATCATAAGGCTATTACTGTTAATTTAAAGGAGTAATAAATTAAAATAAAACTCTAAAGAAGAGAAGTCCATTTATATAAACTACTTCCCAGATTGAACAAAGCTCTTACTAGTGTGTAGCGATGCGGGATTCTCACTAAATTTCTGCGACGTTGAAATTGCGAACTAAAAGGGGACAGTTTCGAAGGACAATGGCCTCTGGAAATTTTCATTTCGGATTCGAAATACCGTACACGGGGTAACAGGAAAAACACAAGTCTTTCCCTTTTGGCTACTGTTGCGTGAGTTATCCATGTTTTGTTTTATAATCTTAACAATTCGATTATTCCAGAGGGGAACAGTTAGGAAAAAAAGGGGAAAAGTTTGGTCTTAATCACATTGCACGTTCTCAGCCATTTTAATAAACCTGATCGTTTTCTAAGAACGCAAGTTGTCTAAAATTTTCCAGCCCAAAATTTCTTCATGCGAAATTAGGTTTTGAACGAAAAACGTGCTTTCATTGAAAGCGAAAAAGACTTGTCTGGCTCGTGCATGATTGTTTGTTTTCATTGTAATGAATCAAAACCGCAACTTCCTTTAGAAGACGTCATGATGACCTAAACTCATTGGGGAAATCCCTTCACTCTTATTAACAAAACCAGTTGTCTCATTGGTTACAGTCTGGTTCTCTTTTATTTGTCATTTCGGGTTATTGTTGGGAAGACGGCAACAAAGAAATGTACTCGGTAGAAAACGTGAGAAAAAGGTGATACGAGAGCGTTTTAGCTTGAGTGATAGAGGTTGGGCTCATTCACTATGGTTTTGCATTTCCACGTTTCTTGTTTAGTTACTGAAACACTCACGCCATTTTCTCATCCAATCAGAAGTAAAGCCAACTGAATCGTAACTCGCTCGCGCGCGTTTCCCCGCGCTTCACGCCGATCACGTGCTTAATGCGATATTTGATTGGTTTACTCGATCGCTCGTGTCCTTTGTGATTGGTCACGTTGGCTTGGATTTTAAGATTCAAATGAAAATCTCTCTGTGCAGAGCTTTTGACTAGAGTTAGCGGTTGCATCTTAACTATTTTAACTTCTTTACGGGGAAACCACAAACTTCGGTTTTGCTAAATTAACCTCACCGCTCGGTCAATACAGGAAAACAGAAGACCGGACGTTCGAGGTTGATAAATAGTATATCATATGACAATTGATTTGGCCAAAGATTTTTGAAGAGGATGGGGTTAAAGCTCCAGTAAGCTTCCTTTCCTTCTCGCAAATGACTCCACGAGTTCGCAAAAAATTATTGCTTTCGCGATGACAAATTAATTTCCGGTCTGAAATTTATCATTGGAAAATTAACTCTAACACTTGAAATCTGTTTCTTGAAAAAACTCGTAGAAACCTCGAGAAAACCTCGCAAACGTGTTTCTACGTTTCAAAAGTATATAAACCCACACAGTCATTCTACGGAAAAAAGGCAATCCTGTTGAAAAAACCGTCGACATTTTGAAATGAAAAATCCTAGTGATTAACAATACTCGAGTCTCATTCATCAGAAGACAAGACAACTAGAATTCAGCAATAAATTTGCGAGTCTCCCAAAAAAAAAAACCAGGCCAACTTGAGCTGTTTCATAAAACATTGAAACTTATGAAACGATGATATGTTTTTTCAGTAGTTCGAAATCTCTTGCCAGATCTGAAGAGTCGAATATTTCTTGAGCCTCACTAGAATCAATAATCACGAATTCAAAACTTTCAGGGTTCTCTTCTTTGTCTGAAGCCATTCCCTCATCCTCATCCCCATATTTGTAGTAATAGTCATCGTCATCTTCATCGTCATCATATTCGCTCGATTCAGGATCTACGGAGTCCTGCGACTCTAGATCAACCGTAGACATCTTAAACCTTCGAAAAGCTCTACGGGAAACTATAAAAGCACGGATAAACTACTACTATTAACCCCTGAAAACTCTCGTCTTTTTGTTTCGTTTCCTCAGAAACGAAACGGTATTGTTTTCAGTTCAGGGGTGAACTATTTACATAATTTGTAACATCCAATCAGAGTAAAGTTCGTAATTGTTAATGTAAATACGGCGGCAAAATTTCAGCCAAAACTCGGTGCATCGCACCAAAATGTTTCATTTGCAACATTTCAATGAAACTCTCGTTTCTCGGTATTATCTTACACAAGAAAACTGCGAACTGGACTTGATAGTGATTGTGAAAAAGAAATATGTTTTCGAAGTAGAGACACCGCCACACCACGCGATTTGTCCATCAATGCCGATGGAAGCAGTTAGTTTTGTTTAATTCAACAAAGAAATGGTACAGTTTTCCGTTTCAGAGTGATTTAGTGACATAATGAGTATGAATGTTATCAGGGTAAACGCTTGTAATTCACAAGGTAAACATGTCCAGCAAAAGTAACTTCTCGAAACTAAATTTTATTTCGTGACACGGAAAGAAAAGGAAATTAAAATGTCATGCATGTAGAAATAATTGGCGACTTAAATGTTCCTGAGTCTTACTAAAACGATGTATTCTAGAGAAACGAAGATATCTGTTTCCGTGCTTGATTTAAATGTGATTAAGATCACAACTACGGCGACATAATTTTGGTCAATCAGAACGCTTGCCAGGAATGACAATCCCGCCCCTACTCTGTGGCTGTTTACGGGAAAAGAACACGCATTTAATTTGGTGCGTTTGGACGATACTACAGATACCATATATTGTGGAAGGTAACTAATTCATCATATTGTAATTTAATTAACGTTGGTATATTGCAAAATAGGCACAATATGGCTGTTTTATGAGGTTTTCTTCATATCGTAGGTGTCGACATTTTCCAGATTTAGTTGAATTTCTCGAATTTCCACCACAATTCCAGTAGCTTTACTTCTTAGAGCGCGCTTTTAAAAATAAGAAAATTTGTATTTCGACATACCGCGGAATTTTAAGAGCTGGTTTCCATGAAAACACCGATAGCATTTGTATTTTAGCTTCATAATATTCAAGCGAAAGTGGAGGAATAATTGCACAACTGTCGTCACACATGAGGCATCCTTTTTGAAAAGAAAAAGATACTGCGTCACTGACAACAAAACGTAGAGTGCCGCATCTATTCGAATCAAGGACTGCCCGGCACAGAAATGGAAAAATTATGCGTCAGATCCTTTTGCCTCTTAGCTTTATTTGGCCTCACACACAACACTTTAAATTTCTGAAAAATTTGGCGGGGCTGTGCGGCCCGCTTGCCAAAGCACTTACCCTGTTTAAGACTAAAGTCTGCGACTTATCTAACCTATTTATGGCCTGACCCTTAAATTAATACCCTGTTTCAGACCTGCCGTAGTTCTCTAGTTCAGAATGATGTTAAAGGTATTGTGAATGGCTTTAGTTGCTGGTCTTATCGATAATGATGAAAAAAGTAGGTTCTTCTAAAAAACATACCTAATTCAAGACTAGAGTGCAAAAACCATACCCAGTTTGAGACCCAAATGACCAATATCGATACTCTACTTCTGACTAAAATGTCTTAAAAGAACATGTCCCTCTGACGCTGGACATACATGTAGATTGGTTGTCATTTCTAAACAAAGCATATTCATTTATTGCATAGATGCGATCTTTGTCTATATGGCTTAGTCTTGTTTCAGAGAAAATATTGACATCAATGCTTGAAAAGTTTGAATCTTTGCAGATGTCTTCAATATATCTGTGCAGTGACCTTGAGTTAAGGAAGCATACTGTAAAACTAGTTTTGTCTTTTTGGTAGATAGGAGTAACAGAAAGCTTTAGCTGCTTTTCTTTTTGTAAACTTTGCATTCCAGCTTTCACATCAGAGTTGACAGCTATCTTGCTTTCGCAAAGGTCAGTGATATAAAGTCCTTCAATGGTTGTTACCCCACTTAAGGTCATCCCCCTGCACTGCGCAATCTCTACTGCGCATCGAAATCGAAAACATCGAGAAACATCACGCAATCTTTCCAAGATGGCGGCCGTAAGACCTCGAGATAAAAGAAGCTGTTTTCGAAAGCGAAAAGATAACGAAAGGCGAGAAAAACTACATATCCGGTTCAAACGAAATGCCGAAGAGCCTAGTGTAATAATGGTGAGTGATGGGAGACAGAGCAACGAGGAAAAGGGTTTTTTGTTGACCGGAATACGCGTAGTAGAGTTAGATGTTTTGGCGGAAGCTCTCGATAGTGGATGCCAAACATGTGGAAACCCACTTCAGTTGTCCAACTGCTCCCAAGAAACAACATCTGGGCTTGGGAGCTTTTTATATATTACGTGTTCGAACAGTGACTGCGGAGAAATCAATGTTTGCCTAACGAACAAGACTCACCAAGCCAGCAACAACCCGCGGGGAAGACCAATCTTTGATGTCAACACAAAACTTGCCGCAGGTACGTTTATGTTTTTTAATGCTTTTCGTTAAGAGTCCCTTCAAAAAACTTTTCAGGATTCAGACGTAGTAAAATTCATGCTAAATGTGTCTTGTATTCTGCCTAATTAGACAATTTTATCACTAAATTAGAAGATACAATTCGATACATTAGAAATTACAATGTTTTGTGATACATGGTAGTTTTGTTTGTTACAATTCAGCGACCAGATTATCTACAACAACTCTCTTCGTATTGAAGTAAACAAAAATTCTTCTTTTCAATCGCAAGGAAAAAACGTACGATGTTAATATCTCTGTCAAGGTATGCTGCATGCAGGAATTGGCCCAACACATGTAAACGCCTTGTTAACATCGATAAACTTACCAGCTGTTGGCCAAAACACGTTGAAGGCAAGAGAGAGAGAAGTAGGCCTGGTGATTGAAGCTGTCGCAAAGAAGTTGTGTAGAGAGGCCATTGAAGCCGAAAAAAGATGCTGGACCGATGGACAAGAAGAATCAGAGTCGGGTAATGTAAAGATCGGAGCATCTTATGACATGGGCTGGCAAAAACGGGGGAAGGGACACAATAGCCTGACAGGTGATTACATTTTTATGTTGACATCAGACTAGCTGCTACCATGAGTTTTTTTCCGACTTCATTTTTCATGTGATCTTCCCGTACTACCACTTGCCTAGTGAAATCTCTTACATTCAGGAACTAAAAGGAACTTATGTAATTAATCTCATTATTCAGTGTCACAGAGTCTTAGAAATAAAAGTTAAAATATTTTGGAAAGTCATCACATCATAGCATTGGAAAGGATTTTTTATGAAAATTAAAACAAATCAGTGCAATTGTATTTCAGCATGTGGAGTTTGACATGCAGTACAAAACCACAGCTACATGTAAGTACATTTGGTTTCTGAATGTCAGAACAGTTGTGCTATGGCTTCTTTGCTCAAAGTGGACTATCAAGGTCAACAAAAACTTTCCTTGTAATACAGGATTACGTGCTGTCCTAAATGGGCTTCATTGCTTGCATATTACACTTGTACCAGCTACATTACTAGCTATTCAAAAGAAAAGGCCATCAATAAATTGAAAAAGTGGAGCTATATTATTTGAATAACAGACTTCTTAGAATAATTGTTTCATTGTACACTAACCTGTAAAGACCTGTGCAATAAAACCTGAGTCACTGAAGCACTTGAATGTTCAATGCTGTTTTTTGGTGGAGTGGGTTCTGGGATCTAGAGTATCTATTCAAATGTCTTTTCAACAGTTAAAGAGTTCCCTAAAACAGAATCTATTTTAAATTCAAACTAGCATGTAGGCTGGCTTAAAAATATTTTCAAGAACATTTTGCACACTGAAGCCCTTTACCTCTACAATTACGCCCTTGTGGTTTTCATGGTAACCAACAGTTCAATATATTACATTTTGAGTTTTATCCGTTTGTTTCTTCTGCTTGTGTTAAAAGAAGCTGAAATCATATTGTTGCTATTTTTTTGGGTCTTTGGCAGGTCAGAATGCCATTTCTATGGATGGCAGGGTAGGGAGGGTGGTTGAGGTCCCCCTAGTAACTCAGAAAGGAGCTTGGGCACCCCCCATTTTTTTCAATTAATGTAACTGCTCCTTTCAAAATAATCTAATCGTGACTTGTTGTTTGGTTATCACGCAAATTACTAAAATAAAACAAACAATGCCCCAAGTTGGCGTTAATGGGGGAGCACTGCCTTGCATTAGGTAAGCCTGTGCGACTTCCGGAGATTGCGTGGAACAAGAACCTCACTTATCTCCCCAGCACTACGAGCTGACTGCAAGACAGCACGTGCTGGATCGGACAAGAGTATTGGTAGCGGGCGATATTCATAGGCAACGTAGCCAAGACGCTTGGGGGAAGTCGCTGCGCAGACTGCGTAGAAGGTTTACAGCTTCGTCAGATGGTCTTGACTCGATGGCGGTCCTTTTCGCTGAGCGCCCACGCCGAGCTTTGGGCTGAGACAGACGTTTTTGTGGCTTTCGCCGTGGTGCAGCCGCGTTACCCTGCGTAGCCCGCTTGAGACAGCTAAGTAGGTGTCCTTTAGAGCCCGTGATTGGAAGATTTAGGGCTTGTAAACGGAGTTTAAGGACTTCGCTGGAAAGCTTTGAGAGATCCTCTCCCGGGTTTGTGTACAAAGCACGGCGTGAGCGGTCAGCCATGAAAATTTTTAACAATAGTATAGCAAGTGCTAACTGCGCTGTACAACAGAACACCAAAGTGAACTCTGAACAGTTTGTTTGAGCTTTTATAGCTAGACGCTTGTCTGCTGGGAAAGCCAGTAGAAAGAGCTGTACTACCGGACAGCTTAGCATTACACGTGTATACTCTTAGCCATGAATAGTGCTTTAATATTTTTGGCCAATGCTATCGATCGTTATAATATGCTAGAGGTAACAAAGCCATAATGTTTGAGCTAGAATACAATGTATCTCAGAGTCTGCTTGGCCTTGGGAGCTTGCCTACACAATAGCTTAATTGAAAACAACGCCGCCATGAAAGGCTTACTGATTACGAGCGTCACGTTCCATTAACTATATTAGGCTGATTTAGCAAGAGAACGGAAACGTCACTTGACGACGGCGCGCGCAGTACAAATACCCAAATATGGTCAAATTAGAACAGAATCCAGGTTATTCCGCGCGCCCTGCAGTCATCATCTGACCATTTTTGGGTATTTGTACTGCGCGCGCCGTCGTCAAGTGACGTTCCCGTTCTCTTGCTAAATCAGCCTATTTTACTGACGTGACGGTAAAATTACATTTGATTTTAATCAACTATCTATAACCTTTGTATGAGAAAAAACTGATCTGATTTCTATTGCTGGAAATTGAATAAATGAGGAAAATAGAATACCATGTGGTATTTTCTAGTTTGCATTTATGTAACCATGGCAACCGATTTGATTCAATTTTTTCCCTAAGGATCCAGCTTTCTATCTAAATCAAACTAAAATTTTTTATTTGTGTCCAATACTCTGTATTGACTGTAGTTCAGGGCATGTTATGATTAGTCTGGGCTTATGAGGCTGTGACAGTAAATTAGAGTGAATTATTATAATGAACACTAAATAATGCCAAAATGGGGCATTTTCAATGCCTCACTGCTCCTTAATGAGCATGGGCACCCCCACCCCTTACATGCTTTGGCATAATTTGTACTAGTGATAAGCATTAGTTTTATCTGGGTGGTGGAAGAACTGTGTCATACTTCTGGATATTAGAATAGGACTGCCATACACTCACCTGCAAAGGGAGATGTTAAATAGACCTGTATGTGTGTGCTAGCTGGTAATGACGTAGACAGAAAATATAGTCATTCATCCAGACAACTGACTTTTACTTGCTGGGTAAACTTGAGTCAACAGAACCTCCACAATGTTGAAATAGGCCAATGCTGATACTTTGCTCCAAGGCTTTGGAGAATAACAAGAAGTTGTATTAAGCCGAAAAGATATTTGATTTATTCCTCTTATAAGGCAAAGAGGTGAGTAAGGATTTTAATACATCAAATTTGGCCTAAATTGTTGCTTATCAGTGGCTAGTTCCTGTAATGAAAGGATAGTTAAGTAAGACAATAAGGAAGGTTAAAATAAATTCAGATGAATGCAGTGTTTAATAGTTCTTATTTCAAATGGAAATTCTTGGTGCAAGAGAGGAGCATGAACTGTTTGAAAACTGTTTTAGAGGTGGCAAAAAACTTAGTGCCAGAAATTACAAGAAGGGCAGCAAAATAAGTAAAGTCAAATTTCTGGCACAATCTCCATCACAAATACTTGATTGGGCCCATTATTTAAGCAGTAAAGTCTAGAAGATCAAAACAAAAGTCTGAGGGTGATTATGAGGAGACGAAAACATAAATTATTAGTTTCAAATATAGACCAAAGACATGTGATGATTCTCAATTCTGCCGAGGGACCTATCCAGTATTCACTGTGATAAACAATGCCAGTTGCTTTTTTTGAAACTGAAGCAGACCTCTTCTAGTAATAAGTTATTAGGAGAGAGGTCAATTCCTCAACCTTAACGTAATGGAAAAGCGCTGTACATACTGTGCTCACTATACAATGTGCTATAACTCTGTCAGTTAAGTGCAAACAAAACGGTCCCGAAACTGTTCAAAAAGGTAACCCTTACCATCATGGGGTCCAGAAATACAGAAATACTTCAGTTTATGTCGTTGATATTACACCACTGCACACACACATACAAAAAAATGCTGGAATTAAATATCACATTGTGATGAGTGTGGACTGCAATCTGGCTCAAATGGAATTAAACATCTACATTACTTCGTAGTGGAGTTCCCGCTCACAGGTTTATAGTGGAATATTTATCCCCGCTCCCTCAAAATGTCTAGAATTTAGATTTAGTACTTGAACTAGAACTTTACTTTAGATGCTCAGGGTTTTCCCTACAATTTTTCCTTTGGGAGTCCCTTTGACTCCTTCAACCTAAGGTTGAGGATCCAGAAGAAAAACGTTGGGGACCCACAGTTAGAGTTTTAAATTCCAGGAGAACAATCTAATCTTTTGGCAGGTAATTAATTTTATACTGTACAGTAAGAGGCAACCAAGAATAAGTAAACATATCTTTTATTCAATCAGTTTCTGTTATGTTTTCTCATTAAAAAAGGAACAAAGTTCTAAAGGTATTTCTCACTGATTCATAAACTCAGTCAGAAAGTTATAAGCTACAACAGAAAATTCTGCTATCTCAAAAAACTTGTATGCTACTAAAAATAAGTTGAAATTTGGTCTTGTAGCCTCTTTAGCCATACCAGTAGCATCTCTTTTAAAAATAGGTACCCAATGGGTACTTGTGTCCGCTGCAATAGGCATCGCACTGAAGATAGCATTTGGATAGTTAGTACTTAGTAGTATTTTTGTGAAATGCTTATTGGGGATCAGGGAATAACTCTAAGGGCACTTTCTAGCCTGTTTCTTGGCATAAGGTATGGCATTGATGTGTTGAAATTTTAGTGGGAAGAGAATGTGTACTATGTACTATCAGTAAGCAAGAAACCATGTACTTTATTGACTCTATACTTCACAATAGAAACAACTGTAACAGGCAGTTAACAATATAAGGGCTTTAAAAACAACTGTTGGGTGAACAACAACATTTGGTAGCTGACAATATAAACAGTTAAAATAATAAATTATTGTTAAGCCCATAAACAGCACATAATTCTTTGAATGTTACGTTAATAAATTTATGGTATTGCTTATGCTATGATAAAGTTAAATTTAATTGAAGGAGATATCTCACTGAGTGTTTTGAAAGTTGGTAGTTTTTGTATCTGTTATAACTACTAGGTACTTTTAAATAACAGTAACTGAAACCTAACATCACTGAAGTAAACGTTCAACTCAAGTGGGTAATTACAATTTCCAGGCTATAACTAGAAAAAAAATATTTTTATAGCGAACTGTAATCCATGTGGCAACACAACTTAAAATGTTAGTGTCAGTGAAAATAAACCTTTTTTCTTTCAGTGGCAAGCAGTTTTAAAAGGCAGATCTCCATGTCATGTTTTGTCAGTTACTTCGTTACAATTTTTGTTATAATCTTGGTCTTGTTGAAGGTAACTGTGATCACAGATGGTAGGGAAAGGAAATTTGTTGTTATGTCATCCTTGGTGAGCTTAGTAATTTCTTTTTTAAAAGAACTGATTTCTGCAATGGTTGTATTGAAGACTGTAAGAAGGAAGTCTTCGTTATTATCATTCTTAAACAATACAGTGGCATATCAATGCATTTTAGTGGATGCTACTTTTTGTTTTAGATGACAGTTTTGGCATTCTGTGATAAGTGATGTCGTTGGTCGAATTTTTTTGTTGCACCTGTAACAGGACATGTATTTTGTTACAGTTTCTACTCCGACAATTTCTCCAGTTGCAGTTGTGGTAAGATACTCTGCTGGTGCTTGTGGAGCAACTGCAAGCATCTCTTTGAAGTCATCTGTCATATTTACTGCTGTTCCAGACTTTGTTGTATTGAGATATATTTCATCATTGAACTTGTCTTTACGAACAATTAGATTATGGAATAAATAAGCACTTCCAGCTACCACACTGTTCACAAAACTTTCCCAAAGAATCAGTTTTATAGAACTTGATGGGTCTACAAGTACTGCATGTACCCTGTTGAACCTGCCAGAGTTGTCTTTCTTTACTTCGGTAAGGTTAGCTACTTTAGCCTTTACTGTAACATGTTGACCTACACAAACAGTTTTTGCCACTGCAATATTCATTGTTGAAGCCAACTCTGATTTCTGAAAGTTGATATTGGGACAATCTTCAACAGATACATCATCTCCCACTGGGACATCTTTGGCATTTGATGTCGTGTCAATTTTAAACTTCTTTATTTTAACAGGACTCTTGTTGTGGTCAAAGGCAGCAAATTGTTTCCTTTTTTGGGGGGATAAACAGACTGCTCTGACAGTTTCAGTCTCCTGTTGGATCTGGGACTCGAAATACTGTGTCATGGTATAGTGGCGATACATTATGGATGTATCCTGCTAATGTGTCAGAATGGAACAGGTTTTCAGTCATTACTGTTGAGAAAAAAAAGAATACGAAGATTGAATAAAATTAATAAAATAATAACTATACTGTACCTATATAGCCGATATAAGGGAGCACCCCCCTCCCCTAGGGCAGAATCAAAGTGAAGTATCACAAGTAAATACATTTCGAAGCGCGTTGACTGTAATAACTGATACATGTGTAGACAACTTAAATTAATTAGCCCTTTCTCTTTTACAATAGGTTCAGTACTAAACCTCACCTGGACGAAAACCCCCAGGCCCTGGCAACTGAACGGATCAGTGCGAAGCAAAGCGGCGCATTAGCACATATCCCCCTCACCCCAGGACTTCTCATGCACAGGACATCAAAACCCGGCCTTTCTCAGACTTTGAATATCTTTGCGGAAACGAAACAATACTGCTTTCTGAGAAAAAGCTCCTTGTTCATAGTGTGAAGTAGTAGACGTACACAGAGCAGTTGTTGGGTTGATGTCATTGACTAAATTTGGCCATGTTGGCCAAATATAGAACTCGGGCAGACTGGTAACTACCATAAGCCCAAAGCCGCCATATTTGATTATCGCAGCTGGAAATCCCAAGATTTCAAAGATTTCCAAACTTTTTAGCGCTTTCCTTGGCGTCTTGCCATGTTTTATAGATCAGTGAACCATGAGTTGACATTTGGTGTATTTCCTGTACTACGTTTTACTTTTGTGGGTGAAGGAGATCGCCAGTGGAAACTTCATACTCCAAACGATGAGTTCTTTTACTGGGAAGTTTCGAGAGTATCCCACTATTTCGGCGGACAATTTCGAAAAAGAAAACCTTGACAGTTTGGCGTTCTTCCTTTCCCACTGCCACAAAGGTACGCTTTTTTTTTTTTTTTTCAGTATACAGTCATGAAAACCCCCCGGCGTGTCCAACTGATGAAATTTAACAAATTGACGTCATTTTTTATGCGTCTGTCCTCCTATTGATCATAAATTGCGTCATAACATTGTTAAAGTGGCTGTGGAACCATGAGCCACAGGCGAGGAGTACCACATGATCTTTTGTCAATTGTCATCTATAACTTTCCAATGGCAATCAATGGCCTAATTGGTATCAATTGGTATTGATTGGTTGCAGATTTCGTCACATTTTACAATCTACAAGCTACTTTGGTCGACATTACAAGAACAATAACGACCGAGATATGAGCAACTGTACAGTAGTACGAGCATGTGCAACATGGTATATATGCCTTGTGTTGAGAAGTCTGGGTGCAACTTGTTTAGCCAACTGATAGCAAACGATGAATGGCTTTTGTGTGACTACCGATTGATCATTGATTGACTGATACCAATCAATACCAATTAACTAATTTTATCAATTGATCGATTGCTTTTCTGATCATTAATTTCCATTGATTGGATACCCCAGGAAACCATCACAGGATTAAAATCGCGAACCTGTAACTTGGAAAAAGTTGGCAGAAACTGTCAGACAGTATACAGCAAGTGTCAAGGCTGTGGTCCAGAAAAATTATAAGGAGCCCAAAGGTTCGTAACCATGAGATCCTGGTTACGCACAGTTAAGCTTATATAAAAATAGTAAGTTTTTCCACTTGCCCAAAGGCAAAAGTTAGTTACCTGTGGCACTTGGACTCTTCTAGAGTACAGACAAAGTACAGAAAGAACCGATTGTTCCACATTTGATAAGGTTTAACAAAAGACAAATTTCCGTTGTGAAAAAGTTACTTTTTATTGCCTTCTTTTCTTTCTTTTGTACTATACACTGTAGATCATATGTCTGGATTGGACTCTGTTGCTCTACACCACAGATTTAAGTCCAGGCAGGTGCAGCTGTACAGTCATACATGTGTGTTTGTCACTTGTAAATAAACTACAGTAAGAGCAAGGTGTGTTATGTACATGCACCAATGCCAGAACTATATACAATGTACCTGAACACCCCCCTCCCCACCCTGCTATTTACCTTTACCTTGCATTAGAGCTGCCCTCTTCAACAGAAAAAAAATGAGAGTGTCCGTGTGTACAGGTAACTGTTGATTGTCCTGTTCAAGGCCACATGATTTTTCCTGGAATGTATGGAAAGTGACATGATTGGTTCATCAATCAGTTGCAGTTTAAAGTATAATACTTGTAAGTTTGTTGTCATGAACTACATTGGTTGCGTTGACAAATATCTGGAGAGTTGACCATAGAGACCACAATTGAAAATTGTTACACATCGTGGGTGAGACTCAAATTAAGAATTTTGAAGTTTAAAAGCCAGATTAACAGGGGTATAATGGTGACAAAATTTTTCCACAAGTGGGCTTTTTTTTTATGTGAACTTGCAAAGGTCATTGTCTGTCCCATAGATAGAATGCATGCGGAGAGCAAACTTCCTTTGTTGTCTCAGCATCATAATTTGTCACATCTGATGTTGTGACAATGAAATGGTTTAATGAATGGATAATTTATACAAGAAACACAATTATCAGCAACACATGAATGTCTCTCTCTCTGAGTTGTCTCTTCGCTTTCAGGGATGGCCGACCGGTTAGCTTAGTGGTAGAGCGCCAGACTAGCATGCAGAAGGTCGCGGGTTCAAACCCCAGCCAGACCAATACTTGGGGTCTTAAAATAATTGAGGAGAAAGTGCTGCCTTTGTAATGACATCTGCAAATGGTTAGACTTTCTAGTCTTCTGGGATAGAGACGATAAACCGTTGGCCCCGTCTCACAGCTCTTCATACATGTAATTAATTCTGTGGGACGTAAAATAACCCACACACTAATCAAAAAGAGTAGGGGACATAGTTTCCGGTGTGGTGGTCTGTCTCTCATCTGATGATGGCTAAATGCTCACAGATATTAGCTGCATAAGATACTCTGAAATCGAAGGGTAAATGAAGTAATGTAATGTAATATAAATGGCGGCTGTAATTTAGGATTTTCAGCAGGGCTGTCATTAAGGGCAGTAACCCATAACACCTGTTATGGCTGAGTGTACTTAATTTTTCCTTCGGTTGACATTACGGGTGAAATTGTCTGTTGTTGATAGAATTCACCCACAAAGTAGCAAATTTGCTACGGGTGTAGAGAACAAAGAAATCTGAAATTTTGAAATTTAGTAAAGAGTTTACTATGCATATACTGTACATTGTATATGAACCAAACTAACAAATTCTGCCTTTATCTCTCCCCTTCTTCTTCTCCTTGAAGAATTTCTGAGATTTTCAACTTAGTATCCGAAGAACTCCTTATAAATTTCCATTTTGGTTACTGAAGAATTCTCCTGATCCTCGACAGCTGGGTATATCTTATTATTATTATAATTATAATAATTATAATTATTATTCTAATTATTCTAATTATAATTGTAATTATTATCTTATTATTGTGCAAGATCCCATCCTAGTGGAACCACCACCTCTTCTGTTGATAACAGTTTTACATTTTCTTTTCCTTTCAACAGCACAACTGTGTTTCTCTACTGTTCAGAAACAACAGAAAATTTGTTGATGTGCAACCCATCATACAGTCATCTCAAAAATTATATTGTTAGTACTATAATATTGGTTCTTGTCATGATAATATAGTTGGTCTGTTTTTGTTATGACGTTTTGAGTTTGCTTTAAGTCTAAGGGAAGCAAAAGAGTAGAAACTGATAAGGTGAATCTTTTGCCTTTAATTAATGCTCTACGTCTCACAACTAAGTGAGAATTCTAATAGACAGAACTTCACCTTTTACTACTTACTATACTAATTTCAAATGGCACCTACATGTACATGTAACCTTGCACCGTATAGTGTCAATAAAAAATTAATTTTATATTTTCTCTCATAATTTTAGCGCAGTATACCATTGGAACAGCAAACCATTATTCCACTTATTGATGACAAGACAGATAAGGTAGAGCAAGAGTTTTCCTGAGTTCCATGCCCATGCATTTTAATGTCAGACTTATTATGAAATAGAAAATAATTCTATGTTTCTCTAGAGTTGTAAAAATATGAGTGGCAGTTTGTGAGAACTTAGAAATGCTATGGGAACACAACTACAGGCAAGTTCTTCTGCAGCATATTTTGAGTTCTCTACGTAAGCTTCCATGAGTGTTTCAACTTTTTTTTTTTCTTTTCAATTTTCTCAAAACGTAATTATATACGTGTAGTTTGCTTAGTCATCGTCATTTACGTCAACAGCTTGTGCTAGTTCTTTGCTTCTGTTAATTGAAATTATGACAAATTCTGCTCCTTTAAGCATGCACTTTACAGTGTGTTTTCTAAGTTTCCCCTACCTTGTACTTTACTGTAGTTGATAACATTCCTTTTCTCTGCAACCTGTCAGTTTGATTTTTTTTTTTTTTGAGTTATTTATTGTTGTGTAATTTCCACAGCAAAGTTCTGTTTGTGTAACACTGTTGCCTGCAGGACACTGTGTTGGATCTGTCATGTGAGTATGTACTGTACTGTAATGTACATATTAGGAACAATGAGAAATATAGCATACAATGCAGTCGAGTGGAACCTAAGGGAGCAATGACAACTGCAATGTCACAAAACAAAATGGTCTAATACTGCACAAATTCAGCAAATTATGCTCTATATAACTCAAATTTAGGCTTTTAGTCAGATGGACATGGACTGAATGCTGAAAAAGCTCTTCATACAGGAATGCTTGCTACACAGGCCAAATTGCTCACTTTTAAAGAATTTGTTTCCATGTTACATTATAAATTCTTCATTTGCGCAGACCCTATATAGCACATTTTGGATGCCCACTTAATTCAAATCCTGGCTAAAAGCCTGGCCATAATAGTTGGCCTGTCTAGCTGGTGTTTTAAATGGTATCGGGGCACAAAACAGGTGCCCTCGTCAATGTCCTCTGTGTGCTTTGCATCTGTGCATTGCATTGGCTGCCTATGATCAATTATGTTACAGTAGGTCTAGTGCAATAATAATTATTATCAAATAATGTAAGCCATTACTACATCTCTTTCTAGGTTCTTATTTGAAGGTCCACATGGGAATGTTCTCTACACAGGTAATTTAAAGTTGCCTTACCGTACAGGTCTGGAATTTACTGTACTGTAATTTTAAGGATGCTGAAGCTGAAAATTGCAGTTGGATAGTTGGCCTTCACTTTCAAGGTGTCATGAAATATTCTGTAATATACAAGTAAGCAAAACAACATGAAGAATATACACATTTGTATCTTTCGTGAACAAAATTATTATATGCAACTGAATTGGAAATTTTGTAACTTTTGTTAGCTTTTCAGTAGTTAAATAGCACATAATGCTTTATGCTAATTAGTAATTACATGATTGCAAAATTGTACCTATTTAAAGAGTTCTGTACTTTATACAATGTATCTTGTTTTGACAATGGCAGGTGATTTTCGATTAGCAAGAGGTGATGTGAAGAGGATATCATTCTTCCATGCTAATGGAAGGTTTGGTTTTCTTTTTTAGTATTACTTACGAAATTATAAAAACAGTCACCAAATTGTTGAACATCACTTTTAACATGCTCAGTTCTGTCATCTTTCATAAGAGAAATTTCTATAATTCAACCCCAGAAAATTACTCACTGATGACAACATTGCTCTTCAGGTGTATGTACATGTACAGCAATCTGTGCAATGCCTCTGTTGAAAATTGACTACAGAAACTAATCAGAGATAAAATCTGTCCCTATCATGCTGATTAAATCATCCATGTGGAATTTTCTGTCTTGAATCTCAGCCCCTCTCCTATATGATCAGAACAAATGAGCTAGTCTTGAGATGCAATGCCTTAATCTAGTTTGACTACAGCACATCAATAATACCTATGTCTTCAATTCAAAACAGAGTTCAAATGATGTTTTTTTTTAATTGCCTATTGCATGTACTTTACATGTATTTTATATCCGATCAGCTATATTTCATGAACATGTATTCATTTGTATTTTAAACTAACTATTTATTAACTATTTATTAACTATTTATTATTTTAAACTAACTATTTATTAACTATTTACTATCATGATGATGATGATGATGATAATTTATAATAACAACATTTATTATGCACAAATTTCATAAAATGTTCAAATGCACATGACAAGATTAAAAATGGAATAAAAAGGCTAAAAAGCTAAAATTACAATTAAAAGTAAACTTACAATGATTTTAAAAAGCTTAAATTACAATTAAAAGTAAATTTACAATAATAAAAACAACCATGATAAAAATGAATGAGGGAAAAGGTGAGCTTTTAGCTTGGTTTTAATAATACTGACAGTGCTGGCACTTCTTATGTCAAATAGTAGCGCATTCCAAAGTTTCGGTACAGCATAGGTAAAAGAACAGTCACCTAGTGTAGCATTTGATTTAAAAATGCGGATAACTAAGTAAAAGTTCATCACTAGAATTCCTTAGATTATATTTGGATGGGAGCCTAAGAGAAATAAGAGACAACAAAAAATAAGTAGGCACTAAAAAATTGGGAATCTTAAAAGTAATTAACTAACATGTACAAGAATATCTCCAGTACTATTGATACAGTCTGCCAGGAAGTAAGATTTCATTCTGAATTCTGATATGTATAGGAAAATATTATTAAAGTTTTAACACATATGTTAGGTGAATTAATAAATTTTACAATGTGATCACGGTATTCCTTTTCACTTTTTCAGCATCAAAGATATCAAGAGCATTTACATTGACACAACATTTTGCTTACCAAAGACAAATTCACTACCAAGTCGGGTTTGTAAGATTTTCATTTTCCTTTCAATGACCTAGCCTCACACATTTGTAAAGCATTTACTAGGCTAACTGCATCAGTTTTCTTGGAATAATAAGTTGTCCTAGTCTTTCTTTGGTTTTTGTTGTTTTAATTTGTTGTTGTTTTAATTTGTTGTTGTTGTTGTTGTTGTTGTTGTTGTTGTTGCTTTTTGAGCTTCTCCTAACTGACAGGATTGTCTCACAACAATACAGGAACAAAGTAGAGATGCCATCATAGAGCTTATAGACAGGTTTGTGAAAGGAAAGTATCTAACGTTCAGTAACTTTTGAATCAAACCGAAACCAAATGAATTAAAATTGCTAGTCCACTCTTAACAGATCCTGAATTTTTGTCACAGGTGGCTCTGTGGACAAGAATGACAAATTCTGAAATAAGGAGAATCTAATCAAAACAGTCATTTTCAAAAAGCCATGATAATCATAAGCTTCATTATCTAGTTGAAAAGTGTAGGAATGGGCAATAATCATGGCTACGGACCTTTGAACTCATCCATTTAATATATGTTACCTTTTAACAACCTTTCAAAATATTTATTGGCATTCTTTTAGTAACCTCTTTTTTCAGATTTTTTGTCCCTACATGTACATTGTACTTTCATACTGTGACAGGTGGTTTTCAAGAGGTCCTGAATATGCTGTGAGCTTGCTATGTAAAGGGATGTATGGATTTGAATATTTGTTGAAGGAAGTGGCAATGAACTACAAGACCAAGGTGCAGACATGTACATAAAAAATTATACATTCTTCAAATTTCTCAGAAATTATTGTGTACAGTAGAACCTCTGCATGTCATTGCATGTGTTCTGAAATCTTACTTTTCCTAAAATACTTGTTTGCGTTTTAGATCCATGTAAGTGATGAACGGCTGGCTATGTACAGGTATCTCCCAGACATGACTCCTCATTTCACAACTGATGGCCAGTCTACCAAGATACATGCCTGTAAGTGGCAGGTAAGAACACTTGAATGTATACACCATACAGCTTTTTTCTTCCAGAACCCAACTGCTTTAACATCCATAGCTGACAGTTTTTTTTTTTTTTCTTAGAAGTACAATGGAAATAGCCTTGAAAATCAAGCCGCAAAGCCATGGCAGCAGCTAAATCTCCAAACTTTGCCACTATTATTAATTTTCTCCGTAGGCCATTCCCAAGTTACCTTGTGCCATTGTGTCAAAACAAGTCTGTGTGTGAAACCATTCATATGAAAATGTGTTCTGCCTAGAGAGGTTCATTTTCAAGTAAATCAAACTCATTTTCATATGAAAGGTTTTGCACGAGGACTTGTTTGACTTGTCATATGCTAAATTAAAGCAAGCAGTATACAGTTTCCCCTTTGTGGGCGTATTTCTGAACTTCATTGTAAATCAGAGTAACCCAGCAATGAAGTTAAACATTTGTGTTCTCAGTTCTGTTTCATGACAGCTAAATTACCTTGGAACAGAATGTGGCCACCAATGGAATATGCAATGCGCAGTGATCAAGAGAGACATTTTAATGATAAAAAACAACGCACTTACTCTCCTTCTCATTAAAATGCATGATCTTTGCTAATAACAGTTTGTTTCTGCTGTTTTCATAGTCCAAACGAAGCTGCGATTCGGACCTTCCATGTGGTTCTTTAGTTCATCCTTCTGTTAAGACAAAGGTCCTGCGAATTAAGCCCACAACCATGTGGGTTGCACGTGACACAAAACCAACACCTGCAGATTTTAAAAGGTCAGACTAGTCTTTAAAGTCAGTAAGAACTTTAAGTGTGGCTCTATGCCCCACTGGGGGCCATAAGGAATTATGATGGTGATGGTGATGGCGATGGCGATGGCGATGGCGGTGGCGGTGGCGGTGGCGGTGGCGGTGGCGGTGGCGGTGGCGGTGGCGGTGGCGGTGGCGGTGGCGGTGGCGGTGGCGGTGGCGGTGGCGGTGGCGGTGGTGATGGTGATGCTGATGATGAAGAAGTAGAATAATTTCAGTGGTCACTAGTCACAATTAAATAGTAATGAAGTAATGAAGATCATAATTTGCATTGTGAATTCTGTTTGTTGGATGCTACTATCTTTGAAAGATCTGTAAGTCTCATCACAAAAGAATTAACAGTAATCGAAGATGTTTTGTTATTAAAAGTTAAGAAATCCACTTACAGGTCAACTTTTAGAATTTTTGTTGTAAGTTCACCTTTAGCAGGCTTACCTGAAAACATACAATAACATGTACATGTAGAAGACTGCACTAGGGTGCAGAGAAAACCAATTTTCAGGACGTAGGTAGTTAGATGTAATAGCGGGAAGGTTATTCTCACTAGCCCCAAAAAAATTCATTTGCTGCAAAAATTTGTAATTTGAGTTTCCTCAAAAATGTCGCCAAGAAATTTTACTTGCCTAACAGCAAGTGAAGAACAAAATCCAATAACCGGACTGGAAAATCCCTAAATAGCCCATTCAGGCTACTGAACAGGACTTTCTTTCCCCCTGTGCACTGATCTGATTAGTGAGGTCATTCCACAAAGGAGATACCCATCTTTGAGGAAACTGATGTATAAGATGCAGACAGTCCTTGTAAATATATACTTATTTAGGAAATCCGTTTCAGAACAGTCTCACTTGAGACCAAAAGTGACATTCTAGGGGTTCCTTAGCGACCTTTTATGTCACCAAAATGACCATAATGTGCTGACAAATAAGGGACTGTTCATTTTTTATAAGGTAGGGGGGGCTGGTGGGATTTGGGGGGGGGCCATGCAAAAAAAATGGCTTTCGAGGGGGGGCCATCCCAAAAAAATAAGGGAAAAAGGGGGGGTCACGTGAAATATTTTAGTAAAACTTTAAAATGGCATAATGTCTGAATATCAAAAAAATTGCTATAGAATAAACATAGAAGGCAGGATAGAAATTTACTACAAACTTTCCTTCTGCTTTAAAAAAACGTTTGGCGACAAAAAGCATTTGTAGATACTGAAACAAAGTATTTAACGCTGTTATTTTGGAATGCAACTTTCACTGGCACTCATCTTCATCTTCGCTGTCGTCGAGCTCTTCGTCGCCGCTTGTGCTGCTATGGGAGTCTCTTTCACCAATGCTGCAAGAAGCAGCAATGCTTTCCGTCAGAGTGTACTCTTCATGGTACATGAAGGTGTAAACACAATCTCTGACTTCCTGCTCAAGGTTGGTGGTGATTCTGCTTCTTGCAGCATTGGTGAAATAATTCCCTTCCAAGAGCTGTGCGACGTATGGCCCATCTCTTCTAAATAACGACGTGGCAACATCCTCAACCTTAATACACTCTTCCGGGACGGCCGCTCTAGGAGGGTACACAAGGCATTGTGGAAGATCATTTCCTAGCGGGTTTCCAACACAGATTCCATAAACTCGTTGGACGTTGTTTTCAGTCCGCTTCCTCTTTCTTTCATTTGACATTCTGCGGTTTTCTTTTTTCCTTCTCCTTTTGTTGATGTGCTGTTTGAGTATGCCCTTGAATATGCTGTTATAATTGCTCTTCTTATTTTCTAGTGCTTCCATGTCCTGCGTGACCTTCGTCAACTTAGCTTCTATACATTTGATCTGTTTTACATTAAAACTGTGAGCAAATTCTTCGCCCTGCTTTAAAGCAAGCCCATTGGACTGAAAGAGTGTGGAATCGTGTTCCTTTACATCTTTCAATATGACATTCGACTTTTCCACCATTGCTCTGTGTTCTTTGATGGAGAAGTTCAGTTTTCTTCCATCACTGGGTTTCAACTGGTACCCTGGCATGGAAAACTCACTCGCCCTTTCTGAACGGCCATCCGCACTTAGAAAGATTGCTTCTTTTTCTTAAACCAGTTTTTGACCATTCCTGCCTACCGGAATACCACTACCTCTCCTACCAGAAGACCCCAAAAGAAGGGCGTGATCCAGATGACTGGCAGCCAAGGGTCCAAGCGAAGAAAGAGCATGGAAGTGGCAGGCTGGTTTTATCTCACCCAGAGGGCGTTGCTGTATTTGCAGATAAGTTTATTGTCAAATCAAAGTTTGTGGTGGATTATCTTCAGCATCTTGAAGTGCTGGAATTTAAAAGGAAAAAGAGAGCAGAAGAAAAGGCAAAGTTAAGTAGGGACGCAAAAGATAAATCATATGAGGATTATCCTTGGACTGAGTTGTGCGAAGATCTAACCAAGCTTAAAACGCTACGAGTTCCAGAACTAAACAAGTACTTGAACCACCTCGGGCTGAAGCGGCATTTGAAAAGCAGCAAGAGTGAGAAAGTAAAGGCAATTGTAAGACATTCATGCTTGCAGCAGAAGAGTCCTCTCGGAGCTGGCCAACTAACACTGAGAAATGCCAGGACATTGACACAAAATGACAACAGGGCAAGTGCTGACAGCAGTGAAACGGATGAAAGTGACAATGATGAGTATGACAGTGATGCCATTGACTCTGGGGGAGAAGATGACTCAAGTGACGTCATTCTTGCATTCATCAATTCAGATGAGGAAGATGCCAATGAGAGGCCAAATGCCACACGCTCAGGGCGAGCCATAACTAGGAGATCCGAAATTGACTTCTCTTTCTTTTGATTTGTTTTTTAAACAACAGCTCTCTGTAGTATAGGGATTGTAAATATTGTCTTCATAGTGAGCACAATAACGTGAAGTAGGGGGATAATAGAGAAATATTAAAAAAGTTGAAATCTAAATATTGTTTGTTCAATTTTTTTTTTGGGGGGGGTCATCCCAAAAAATTACCGCTATAAGGGGGGGCCATGTGAAAAAATTGGTAAGCTGAGGGGGGGTCATGTGATTTTTACATGGTGCTTCCCAAATCTCACCAGCCCCCCCTCCCTCATAAAAAATGAACGGTCCCTAATTGGCGTTTTTTCATATTGTAATAATTATTATCAGCTGAAAACCAGCATCAGTACTGATTCATCAAAAAAGAAGTGCTGAAAACCATTGTGAGCCACGTTAGGTAATTTATAGGTGTAAGAGCCAGGGTTTAGCATAACCATGTAGTCACTCTGCATTTTCCTTGCTTCCTCATTCACAGATATGACAAGGATAAAAAGCTGTGGAGAGTTGTTCATTCAATGCATGCATCAATGGAGGAGGTAATCTGTTATTCCTTTGATATTTTTGCAAGGCTGCAAATCGTGGTTGATTTTTCAAGCAAGGTAAGCTCTGTTTGCACTTTTTAGATGCAATTATCGCAAGCTACAGTATAACCAGTTTGGCCGAGCTTCAAATGACTCTCTGAGGACTCGTGTTACTACTAAATTTCCCCCAATTCATTTTATCAACAGAATCTACTTGTGTTAGAGGATAATAACTGAAAGAACGTAAAAATATCACAAAAGAAGAAGTATGTGTGGCAGTTGTTGAGTCATTATAGCAGTTTACACTGAGTGTGTTTATCTTTTAGATTCAGGATCTGGTGGGTTACCTGAGGCCATATCATGTTTATCCTAATGTACCACCAGCGGGACTGGATACATTAGAGGACGCTTTTGAACGGTTTGTTGACAAACACTGTGATTAACAATAAGCCTCTTATAGACCTGGTCACAAGGTACAAGGGTAGTCGCTTGGGCCAAAAGTTACACACCTAGAACAAGGCTAGAAGAACCTAGGGGGACCTAGAACAAGGAAACAGTTACGCAAGTTAAGCTTGACTTTTCTTCGTTATGCAAGTCATACAGCATAACTTGTGGGCCTATAAGGATCCAACCATTGCCAAAATGCAACATTTCTGCAAGTCCAACAACGTGTACGGTGGATGTTTTTCAATAGGGATCACAAGCTATAATCTCCTACACAGGCCCACTTTAGCTTCATCTTGCAATCTTTCCTCATTGGGAGGAGTGTGGGACAAACAATGAGAATTTCTGTGTAGGAGGCTACCGCAGAAACGGGAACAATTACTTATTGTGTCAGGAATTTCATTCTTCAACTGAGAACCTTTTTCCCCGAAATTAAAAGAAAAAGTAAGATGATTATTCTCAGACTACTGGTCCAATCAAGTGCAGATCACCAGTAAACTGAAGGGATATATGTAACTTTAATGGTGTACCTCTTGTACAAAGGGTTAGCGAAGGGGAGACACACTGGCCTAATGGTGAATACCATGGACTTCAGATTGAGTGATCTGTGCTCACCCCCTGGTCAGACTTATTACATTCATTTGATTCTTTACTCTCACAGTACCTCTCTCCACCCAGGTGTATAAATGGGTACAGGTGAATTTATTTCTTAAGGGTAACCCTGCACTGGGCTTAAGCATCCTATCCAGGGGGGAGGAGAAATATTCCTACAGCTACCTTACCTTACCTCACCTCAGTTGTAGTCCCTTATGCTACGGAAACCAGAGTAAGCTCTGGCAGTATAGAGCACTTGGCCCCAACACAGATTTTACCTTTCTTGTAATCTTACCTTTTACTTAGTTTCATTGTGACTGGCTATCACCTTGTTTAGACTGAAGGGCCTAACTCGCCTTAAAGAGTGTGACTCGTGTAACCAAGATGACTCTGGTGAGGAGCGATTTCAAGAACATGCCGCCAGTCACTTTGGAAATTGTTTTGTGCAAAGTGAACAAAAGTTAGAGGAGAAGGCCACACTGACTGAACTACCACATGTATCTCGACCAACTCCTGACGAGAAAGGTGGGGCAAAGAACTTGTATAAAGTACATGTATTTTTCCATGGAAAAAGAGGCAAGAGTCTCCTTTACAATAGTTAATGCGCTCATCTTCTTGCTATGTTCCAAAAGATACCACAAAAAGAAAAACATTTTAAAATGCTCTAGTTGTGTGATCCTTCATCTGCATGTTTCATCTCTCTCATGGCAAAGCAACAGAAATTAGATTTTTGATTTTAAAATGGAACTCAAACTTGTTTTTAAAATCTCTTTTTCTTTGACTTTCTGTTTTTGTCTCCTTGAGAAAACGTAGAGTGGTTTCTGATTTTGCTTTTCCACAACTTCGCAAATGTCATAGTGTAAAGCGAGGAACCTAAGGGGGTAAAATGGCAACTGGGATTTGCCTATATTTTTTCACTGGGAAAAAGGGATTTGGGACACTGGGACTGGAACCACAAAGAAAGAATTGGGAATGAGACTGGGATTTGGGCGAAATATAGGAAGGAAAATGGAATTTATACCCCCACACACACACCCCACTCCTTTAGGACTCTTGGTTGGATGATGAAGGTTCCATCTTCAATCGGTCAGGTCAGTGAAATTAAAAAAACTACTTTCGGACATGGAATTTTTATGACACAAAGACGATTGTTGTCTGGGTTCACTCTTGAGATGGTTCAAAACTGTTGCTCTGAGATATATTCCTATTTTCCTTTCCTAGATTCTAATTCAAATGCTAAAACCAATTCATGTTGGCATAATACAATAATGTATTTTTTCTATTTTTTTCAGTCTTGGCACTGTGCAAAGAGCTGGGACTCGATGAAGAAGACAGTCTTGCACCCGTTCCAAAGAGACGTAAAGCTAAGACCCCTGGCATAGCTTTGGCAGAAAAGATATCCAGTACTTTACAGTACTCACGAGCTGGGACTTCCGCTTCTAAGAATGTAACAAACCAACAAGGACCAAAAACGCAATTATTTTTCAAGGCTAAAACAAGTGAATATAGAGAGAGTAGGCAGACACCTCTTCAACTCGGCAAGACAACAGCATGCCCCTCTAGAACTGAACTGAAACATATGGGTGAAAACAGAACTTGTAAAGATGCTTGTGAGCAATCTCACAGTAGCACCCTGCCTAAACAAGAATATCTTACTATGGATTCTTTTAGTGCATTAGACGACAGGAGAGATACCACACTGGAAAAGAATTGTGATCATTTCCTGGACGGAAAGACGAAGTTACATCGTCCTGGTTCCTTTGAAAGACTTTCAAGTTTGGAAGAAAGGACTAGCCAGGAGGGGTCGGTAGGAGAGGAATTAACAGGAAATAGGACAGACTTTAATGTATCTCCCTCCCCAGGACATATTGAGCCACTACCAGATAAGCTATCCCGGATTCATCGTTTGCTGCAAAGTGGCGAACCACTTTCGAAGTGCTGAAATTTTGAATGGAAACAGCACATGTTAGAGCAGTTTTGACTTGAGTGTTTAAAAGTAATTTGCATTGCTACGCTACACGATTGGCTGAAAAAGTAAAACCAATTGTGACGTATTCACGTCAACTACCTGTATTTCAAGTTTTCATTGGTTCATTGGATCGTCTGTGTCCTTTGTGACTTGCTACAGAAATAACTTTTGGTTTTGCTCTTACAACACCTAGTAAGCCCTTCCTGAGTTGCTTTCTAACAGTCTGTTTCAAATGGAGTCCCAGTGCACAACCTTCCATATGGAAATGACTATGGAAATGAGTTTCATTTCAAGACAATGAACATGCAAGGGAAAACTCGTTTCCATATGAAAGGTTGAGCAACAAGACTCGTTTTGAAACAGAGGTAAAGCAACTCGGTCATTGGCAAACTGACAACTGCTCTTGATTATCTCTTTATTCACATTTCTATTAGTTGCGGGGCGAAACAAGTTTTCTCCATCGTATGAAGAGTTTTTGATCCAATATTAGCATGTGCACTTGCGAGCTCTTTTTAAAAAAGCTGTCACATTAGCATAAATTCAAGAATTTCATTATGTTGCTTTTAACATTGTCCTGTTCACATTGGGGTCAATCCTTTTTGGAGACGGTTTTAGAATAGAGAACCTATTATTGTCCATATTAATAGGAATGCAGTGCAAGATACTTTGAGTCTTAGGTAGATTTTCTCTAAACAAATGCAGAACCAAAAACACAATCCTGATTTTATATTTGGACATAATAATTGTTTTCAGCATCGATTAGTTCTTGAAACCAGTAACTATTTAATTTATTTGAATGGATTTAATTTATTGCTCATATATTCAATCATATATTATTAGATTGTAGATATGATATATGATAAGATAAATTATTACGATAAGATATTCAGATTGTGCACATTCACACAACGATTTGCTCGTCAATTTGTAATTCAAATGGCCAAAAGGTCATGTTCGTATTCTCGGTATTGGACTGGAACTAGCTTGAAATGGAGGCTCAGGCTTGGGACTATCATTAAAAAGAGATAAATGTCATTTGCAGTTGAAGACTCCCCGCATTAGCCTCCATTGCAAGCTAGTTCCACTCCAGTACTGGAAATACGAATATGGTCTATTCCTTATATGAGAATCGGGGAATTGGGAATCATGGCAGCTGTATTCATCAAAACAAATATCCAGTCCAAGATGATAGACAAAGCTTCCATGATTCCCTGCAGGCGTATCTATTAGAGTGAATTGGCCATTGTTTCAATAAGCAGTCAAATGACTGTGAATATTTTTAGCGCCTCTTTCGTGTCTTGCTCTATGTATTTTGTTTCTACGCAGGCAAGCATACCTCCATCCTTAGCGATCAAAGGGAAGTTAGTTGGGGCAGGATGCAGTTAACCCGGTAAAAATTAAAGTAACGAAAGATTCAAGTAAGGGGGGAAGGTCCCCCGGGAACTGCGCCTGTTCATATCATTTCCAAACAGCTCCGCCAATGCTGCCTCTCAATTGGGCACGAAAATACTTTTGTATTTTCAGGGGTTCTTCCTGCGACAATTGTACTCTTTCGTCCGCATCAATTTTTGTCGAGTTTTGCTCGTCCCGCCCCAGCTAAGTGTCCCTGAGTCTACCAGGAATAGCTTACCTTAACAGTTAAGACAACGTTCTTTATAGTTGCGGGCAACTCTTTAATTATTGCAAATTAATGAAAACGAAAATTTTCAAATCCCTAAGGTGGTTGTCTCTTACTGGTCTAACGCAGTCAAATTCTCCCAGGTTCTCGTATTATTCATCACCAACTTTAATCCATTTTCACCACGACAATTTGCCATACTCAACATCACCAAATTTGATCGCTTTTCAGCATGACATTTTACGTTGTCATGCATCACCAAATTTGATTGATTTTCACCAGGACATTTTCCCTTACTATACATCATTAAATTTAATCGATGTTCACCACGACAATTTCCATACTCTTCATCACCAAATTTGATCGTTTTTCACCAGGACATTTTGCCTTACTATATGCATCACTAAATTTGATTGAATTTCATCATGATATATATATTTCATAACTATACTCCCAAAATTTAATCGATTTTCACATTTTGCCTTACTTTTGCAACTTGACAATTTGCTTTACTGTACATCACCAAATGTGCACGATTTTCACATTTGGACTTACTATACATCACCAAATTTAATCGATTTTCACCATGATATTTTCCCTTCCCATCCATAACTACATTTCATCGATTTTCATGAAGACATTCTGCCTTATTATTCATCATCAAATTGGATTGATTTTGATCATGACATTTTGGCTGACTATGCATCTCTTCCCTCCTAGGTTTTGTTTTTTTGTAAGTGACAGCGAAATAAATTTATACAATTATAAGATAGCCCTAAGCTTGATCTACAAGATGATACCATTTTAGTTAGTTATGACGTCATGTGACCTCAAATGACGTAATTTGAACTTGGATCCGCCATCCTCGATTTCACTATTTTCTTAGATTGTCAAGAAATCACGCAGATTACTGCAAAATCAAGCCAAATGCTTGTTAAATGTACAAATTCTCGAATTGCGAAAATTTGATAAGGAAAACTGGAAAAAAGTGCAGAATCATGTAAAAATGCTGTATTTTTTCCAGCCCTACATGAAATTTGCGGTTGGCATGGCAACGTCAAAAATGATGCACACACAACTGACATATGAAAATTTTGGCAGAGGATGAATGAACAGCTACCGAAAGTTTCTGCTCCTTACGGTAAATCGTATTTTCAAATATTTAAAAAAACCTTATTGGGGTTGGCATGCACCCTTCCCCAACCCACCCCCCCACTCCCGCCCTTGCACGTCCGTAATTCTCCCGCGGTTAATCTTATCACGCGTGTTGCGTAGATGTTTTCGTGGAGAATGAAAAAGCGTGTAAGGCTGGAATTTCTGGAAATGAAAGTGAGCTAAGAATAACTTAGGAGAGATTGCCATGAAAATAGTCTTACATGGGCGATAAACCGCTTAGCGTTCATCCTCTCTTTCTTATACGAGTGGGCACAGTCGATATTAAGAAAACAAACACGTACCCAGGTCGTGTTTTGTAATTTGAATTGCGATATAAAAGTGAAACACAAATGAAACATGTCGATTTTGTGATGTATATAAAAAATATATTTTATCGCCAGTCGAAATTGAAAACTCATCCCACGGTTCGAAAGTGTAATATTTCTCGAGTCATTGCTATTTTTTGTCAAGATTTCATTTCAGCTGATGCAGACTACAACTTTCATTCTGAGTTCAACTTAAATTTCGGAACGATTTTCAGACTGTTAAACCTTTTCTGGAAAGGTAGGTGTACAGAAATTTAAACGCAAAGTTTTGTCCCAGAGAATTGTTGTATAATTAAGATAATCTTTCCCATTTTAAAAGGACGGCCATTTTTGTACATGAGTAAATTGTAAGTGCTCAAGATCAAATTATAAACTCGGCAAATTCGATAAGCCTTGTAAGCATTACACAATGATATACTCGAGTGGAAAAGTAAATTCAATCTTATATGTTCCAGCCGAACTAAACATTGTGAACTAAACATTGTTCTTTGACTCTTTAAACTGACAAAGTAAAAATAAGGGAATTAGAGTTCTTTCTTGCCAACGTCTAGCAATGCGCTTTTAGTTTAGCTGCTTGTGGTTAAAGGTTAAAACACGATGTAAAGCAAAACTGAACGAACCTTTGTTGCTTTTTCTTGCAGGGAAAGTTTCTCTTGTGGACATACCTGTTACGTTTATACATTTTCATACTCTGAACAGAAGTGAAGTGGTGAGTAGAACCTTGATTTTCACTTTCCTTTGTCTTAGTCACCTAACTCTGTCGTGACTAAATCTAAACAACTTTCGTGTCCATAGTTGACTGTGTTATTGGTTACTTCATAACAAAATGTTTTGACTCAATAAACAATAAAATTGTCAATGATAATCAACAATCATGTTTGACTGCGAATAACAATCGTTCAACGGTACGGTTTTTAATTGTAATATTTATCTTTGGGAATTCTAATAATATTCCGCCAATATTAGCTCTGTCATTTTTCGTATGCAAAATGTAGAATGAAAACGATAGTATTCACCTTTCAAAACATTCCAAAGAGTCTCCCCCATTACCGTCAGTTACAATGAACTAGCATTGTTTTTGAAGTTTTTAAGTTCAAAGTAAGCAATTAAAAAAAGCGGAACGTGACTGCGCAATACAGTGTAGAAGAAGTTACATATCGTCTAGCAATAATTCTTTTTTTGTCGTCACTGTACATTAAAAAAAACTAAACAGTACTAATACGTTGTTTTCCTTTCAAAGGAAGATCCCTTTTGCTGAACCAGATTGAGTTGGACGTCAATCGGATTTTGGCATCTCAAGAAACGGTAAGGACAGTCAGTTAACAGAAATGATGTAAGATGTCGTCTATTCGAGTCTCTCGTTAGATGGTTTTACTGTGAATTTACTGAGAGTATTTAATTAAGCACTAACGCACTTTTGTCCTTTCTAGGGGGAGACCCCTATTCCTGAGCAGATCGAGTGGGATCTCATTCTCATTCTCACATTCCACATAAAGGTTAGAAAAGTAAGTAGCTTTGGTCACTATCTGTATTCAGAGTAAATACGTGTTGTGCAGATAGAGGAAGATAGGGTTTGAATTTTCAGTGTAGAGTTTATACTTGAAACGTCCATCTTCGACGACTTTCAGTTTTGTCGGTTGATCAGTCCCCTGTGGTCTTGTCAAGTTTGTTTTGTTTTCCTTATTCGTTTTCTTTCAGTTTAACTTTGCAGTTCTGTCTTAGTCGGTCATCATTGTCACACAAGTGCATTTATCGTCGGCTGTAGCTTTTAGCTTCGCGCGTTAATCAGTGTCTGTAATTACAACTTTGCTCATCTACTTTCCTCAAGGAATTTTAAGTTTGATGCGTTTATCTTCATGCGATTTAATTTTTGGCATGGATTTCAGTTTTGTACGTCTGACATCCTTTGTACTTTTTTGTGTGTCTTAACAGTCGCGTGATGCTAAGGTGTAAAACATGGACATTTTAAAGAAATCCATGTCTAAATAAACCTGAGATAATATTTTTGTATGCTTCAGACAAAGTCGTCTTATACAGTGAAATTGTTGGCTCCTGTATTTTTTCCACGGAGCGAAAGAAAGGTGGTGAGTACAAGCTTGGTACCATTTCAATTTGATTAAGATTCATTAATAATAAGCAAAGGGAACGCTATGCAGTTGTCCCTTTTTCAACAAATTTTAACTCAATAGTAAGATAAGATTTATCGTAGTCTTTAATCATGTTTCACTGGCAGCACTTTTTTCAAAATAAAGTGCAGATTCATTTTCATTTTTCTAAAGATGTTTTTGATTTTCTGAAGACACTCGAAACATTGTTAAAAAATTCATATCATTTGTCGCCTTTTTCTTAGTCATTGTTAAGTCGAAAATGTATTAAAAAGATTCCAGTCCAAAAAAGGCCCAAGCTATGAATACAATAGTGTAATACTTAGGTCCTAATTATATCGAAAGAAAGTCGGGACTATATACCTAACCCAGAATGATTTGCATTTCACATTAAGAGTTTGAATTCTGCAACTTGAAACCTGAAGCAATTCAAGTTTAGTCTAAAATTCGATCAAATATATCTACCGAAACATAAACCATAATATTATTTATTCCTTTGTGTTATCTTGGAATAATGAACGCTCAACAAACGTTTCCGATGAATTCTTCTACTCGAGCTCGCAAGACTTCCGTACAACCATTTGACCAATTCTTAACAAAGAAGAATATTCCTTCGCCTGGCCCAAGTAACCCTAGGCTGTGAAAAAGAAACCGGCCAGAATTAAAAACCTTTCTTTTCCATTTTTCTTATTCGGTTCAATCTTGCCCGATATTAGTGCAAATTAAAATATTTTACAGTAAAAACCCGCATAAAAGAACAAGTGCTTTGGGGGTTCAGGCTGATTTTGTTCTAATATATCGGGTGTTTTCTGCAAAATCAGCCTGAAAATGTTCTTAGGGTGTTCTTAAATTTGTTTCTAAAAAATAAATACTGCATAGACTACTAACAGATGAAATCAATGTGTAAGCACAACATTTTAATTCATTAATGGATTTCATGTCAGCATGCTGTGTCTGCAGCAATTAATAAAGAATGTTATTGACAGAAGGTAACAGTCATTTAGTTACATAAATTAGCCAAGTCCAAAAACAATTGCTAAATGTATCCTGGAAATTCCCATACCTGCTTATATAAGAACAATTTTCATCTTTCAGGTTGACTGTGTTCTTATGTATATGGTACATTTTGGACCAAATTTCAGCGTGAGTGTTTTTAATCCACTTGTTCTTTTATGCAGGTTTTTAGTGTATTCTCTTAAGCCATTTCTAAACTAAGTCAGGAACTCCTACCACTACAATCCCGTCTCAGTTCCACTAAGTTTGCGGAAACGTGTTGAATAGTTATAAATATAGTTTCTCATGACTTCACTGACAAATGAAGTCAAAGACAAATGCAATTAACAGACTTGGCGCCAAATTTGTTTTGACTGTAATTTTCATTTAGTCCTGACAGAAGTGTTTGACATGAACAACATGGACGAGGTTCTACAAGCCATCTTTATCGGCCTCTTACTTGCTTGCTTCCTTCTCAACACCAATCGAGTTGTAAAGAGCATCGAAATATGCAAGGAATGCTTGGTCATCTTGAAACACAAAGCAGGAATCAAAGACGATAAAATAGCCATATTATTCTACAAGAGGTTGTATTTGATATTGTCGAAGGCTTATTGTGCTATCCACAACACAAATGCCATAAAATATGCAGAAAAAATTCTCGAGATTTACCTAAGCTTCGATCTAGCAAAAAAGTATTTCCGTCAAAGCAAATACGCAGAAGCGAGAAAACTCTATGAGAAAACGCTACTAATCAGTACAGAAATCCGCGACAAAAAGGGAGAAGCCGCCTGTTACACAAATCTTGGAGCTGTGTATGGATCAGTTGGCGAGTATGACAAGGCGAGAGAACATCTTGAGAAATCACTTCTGATCGAAAAAGAAATCGGTGACAGAAATGGAGAAGCCGCCTGTTACGGAAATCTTGGAGCTGTGTATCATTCAGTTGGCGAGTATGACAAGGCGAGAGAACATTTTGAGAAATCACTTGTGATCGAAAAAGAAATCGGTGACAGAAATGGAGAAGCCACCTGTTACGGAAATCTTGGAGCTGTGTATCAATCAGTTGGCGAGTATGACAAGGCCAGAGAACATCTTGAGAAATCACTTGTGATCAAAAAAGAAAACGGTGACAGAAATGGAGAAGCCGCCTGTTACACAAATCTTGGAGCTGTGTATCGATCAGTTGGCGAGTATGACAAGGCCAGAGAACATTTTGAGAAATCACTTGTGATCACAAAAGAAATCGGTGACAGAAATGGAGAAGCCGCCTGTTACACAAATCTTGGAGCTGTGTATGGATCAGTTGGCGAGTATGACAAGGCGAGAGAACATCTTGAGAAATCACTTGTGATCACAAAAGAAATCGGTGACAGAAATGGAGAAGCCGCCTGTTACACAAATCTTGGAGCTGTGTATCGATCAGTTGGCGAGTATGACAAGGCGAGAGAACATCTTGAGAAATCACTTGTGATCACAAAAGAAATCGGTGACAAAAATACAGAAGCCACCTGTTATACAAGTCTTGGAGCTGTGTATGGATCAGTTTGCGAGTATGACAAGGCGAGAGAACATCTTGAGAAATCACTTGTGATCACAAAAGAAATCGGTGACAAAAATACAGAAGCCACCTGTTATACAAGTCTTGGAGCTGTGTATGGATCAGTTGGCGAGTATGACAAGGCGAGAGAACATCTTGAGAAATCACTTGTGATCAAAAAAGAAATCGGTGACAGAAATGGAGAAGCCGCCTGTTACACAAGTCTTGGAAACGTGTATGGATCAGTTGGCGAGTATGACAAGGCGAGAGAACATCTTGAGAAATCACTTGTGATCCACAAAGAAATCGGTGACAGAAATGGAGAAGCCGCCTGTTACACAAGTCTTGGAAACGTGTATCACTCAGTTGGCGAGTATGACAAGGCGAGAGAACATCTTGACAAATCACTTCTGATCGAAAAAGAAATCGGTGACAGAAATGGAGAAGCCGCCTGTTACACAAGTCTTGCAGGTGTGTATAAATCAGTTGGCGAGTATGACAAGGCGAGAGAACATCTTGAGAAATCACTTGTGATCGAAAAAGAAATCGGTGACAGAAATGGAGAAGCCGCCTGTTACGGAAATCTTGGAACTGTGTATGAATCAGTTGGCGAGTATGACAAGGCGAGAGAACATCTTGAGAAATCACTTGTGATCACAAAAGAAATCGGTGACAGAAAGGGAGAAGCGGCCTGTTACGGAATCCTTGGAGCTGTGTATGAATCAGTTGGCGAGTATGAAAAGGCTAAAGAACTTTGCGGGAAATCGCTTGCGATTCGAAAAAGAATCGGTGACCGAGATGGAGAAGCTGCCTGTTACGGAAACCTTGGACATGTGTATCGATTAGTTGGCGAGTATGACATGGCTAGAAAACATCTCGAAAAATCACTTGCGATCGCAAAAGAAATTGGCAACAGAAATGGAGAAGCCTCCAGCTACGTAATGCTTGGTTCTCTGTATCTATCAGTTGGCGAAGAACATCCGGCTAATGAACACTTTGAGACAGCATTGCTGATCAAAAGAAAAACTGGTGACAAGAAAGGGGTAATTTCGTGTTGCAATAGACTCGCTGCTTCATTTCTCTCGCTCGGTAAATATCCCACGGCTAACACTTATAATCAGGAAGCACTTATGATCGCATCACAAATTGGACACAAGGCTGAGAAAGCCGACTCTTTATTAATGCAAGGATATATCTTGTACTCAATTGGTGACCGTGTCAAAGCTAAAGAATATTGCGAAGAAGCAATTGCGATAAGTAAAGAAATTGGACACCGAGCAACAGAAGCCAATTGTTGCTTACTGTTAGGAAACGTTCTTTTCAAAGATGGGGAACATGTTAAGGCTGGAGAGCATTTTATGAAGTCGCGTCGGATAAGTGAAGACATCGCCGATATTGTAAAGCTTTTCCAATCGCTCTACGGACTAGCACGCTTAAGAGTGCAAGAAGGAGAGAATCAGGAAGCTATCTCCTACTTACTTGCTAGTATCGAAAAATGCGAGAAAATACGCGGCTCCCTACAAGATAACGATCAATGGAAGATATCGTTCTCGGACAGCAAGATTTCTCCCTACCGTAATCTCTGTACATTGCTTTGTAAAACCGAAAATCCCGAAGCAGCCTTGTATGTTTCAGAGCTTGGGAAGGCAAGGGCTTTGGCAGATTTAATGTCAGCTAAGTACTCTATGAGGAATCCAGTCTCCACTAATCCTCAAACGTGGTCCGGTATTGAAAGCATAATGGACAAAGAACTTAATTGTTCTTGTCTATACGTCTCCTATTCTTCTGACAGCATATATTTCTGGATACTTAAAAGAAGCGGAGTCAAACATTTCCGAAAGATCAAAGGAAGTGAAGCTATTGCTCACGAAGGATTTGCCCAGAATATGGAGGACTTTTTTGCCACCAAAAGCTTTAGAAGTTTTGACATGTCACCTAAGGACCTACGCAAGGATGTGTCTTTAAATGTCGTACAAGGGGAGTCAAAATCATACGAGGATGACAGCCATGAAGGTTTCCGATTTGGAAATGAAAGTAAAGAGAACCAAGGTCCAAAAATGAATCTTCCTCTGTGTTACAAACTAATCATCGCTCCTGTGGCTGACTTGCTTGACGGCTCGGAGATCATCATCGTTCCTGATCGTACTTTATACAACATTCCATTTACCGCATTGCCTGATGAAAGTGGAAAGACGCTATCCGAGACTTTCAAGATCCGCGTCGCCCCTTCTTTAACAACTCTCAGGCTCATCCATGACAGTCCAGCAGACTATCACAGCCAGACCGGTGCACTGATAGTGGGAAATCCTGATGTTGGCGAGGTGATTTTCAAAGGACGTCTTACGCCCGTTTCGCGACTGCCTAGTGCAGAAGAGGAAGCAAAGATGGTAGGAAGAAAGCTGGGTGTTGAGCCTTTACTAGGACAGCAGGCTACTAAACAGGCAGTACTTCAAGCGATGGAATCAGTGGCTCTGATACATTTGGCTGCTCACGGTGATGCAGAAAGAGGAGAAATTGCCCTGGCACCTTCTATTCGCATTCCTAACGGTATACCTCGAGAAGGACTCTACTTATTGACAATGTCGGACATTTCAAAGGTTAAACTGCGAGCTAAACTGGTAGTCCTTAGCTGTTGCCATAGTGCACGTGGAGAGATTAAGGCCGAGGGAGCGGTCGGAATTGCTAGAGCATTCCTAGGATCTGGCGCACGCTCAGTGTTGGTGTCACTGTGGGCCCTAGAAGACAGCTCAACAGAGAAGTTGATAAGTCATTTCTACGACCACCTTGTTCGTGGGGAAAGCGCTAGTGACTCTCTTCACCAGGCCATGAAGTGGATGAGATGTAACGGCTACTCTGACGTGAAGCAATGGGCGCCTTTTATACTGATTGGAGATAACGTGACCTTTAATTTTGCAAAGTAAGGTAAGATTACTTGAAAAAGTGGTTTTTTGTTTCCTAACAAAGGGTTCCTAGTCATTGTTCAGTATTTTGCCGAGGAGTTATCGATCAGGCTGAGTGGACATTTCAAAAAGAGTAAGGTGCAGCATATCTGATCATTTGATTACTATAGATTTTTGTTCTTCTCCAGCGGACATGGTGTTCTAATATAACTGACCTGCTTTCGATGAGAATAGAGACCATGAAATTACGCAATAACCTGAAATGCAACGTTTAGTGACCAAATTTCAGATATAAATCGTATTCAGCTGTAAATGGTACAATGAAACTTCCATGGTTCCCCGCTAAAGTCTGAATGACAATGATTTTATACTGCGTTTTATCAAACAAATAACGAAGCCACTACCATATTATTTTAATGGTGTCTTGTAATTGCGAAGTACATTTGAGAAATTTAGGAAGCACAAGCCACAAGGTAATGTCGTTCACATTTCTCAAGTGTTTTCAATTAATCGTAACGTTTTATGGGAAACTAATTTATTTCTTTGATTTATTCACTTTTTATATAGATTTAACGGTGGTGCCATGCATATGATAATACACGAAAAACACGATTATTTACGTGTTAGACAAATGTAGCTTTTCAGGGGATGAGCTAACGCTGTTTTTAGAAAACGTTCAACCGAGATTGACTGACGTAGCCGAACAAGCCTTTTTCATAGCTTTACACTTTGTTTGTTTGTTCTCTGTCAGCTGTCTTGGTTGAACTGAGTGACTAACCAGCGGAAACAAGTGAGAAAGACAAAGCACAATGACCTCAAAAGACAGTTTTCAAGCCAGTGGTGTATCTCACTTAGTAATGTAATTTGACCCTTTTAAACAGTTTGAATACCCTTTTAACCATTGATCATTCAGCAGCAGGATTCAAACTGGGATAAATGCTATGCAAAACGTTTCAACTTTTTGTTTAGTAGGTATTTTTGAAGCAAAAACTAGTTTTACTCACAAGTATGCAATGATTTACCAGAGCTATTACCTGCAAGTTGTTTTCAGTCAAAGAACAGTTGAAACGTGAGGTAGCTCAGAAGACTTTCCAGCACTTTCCAAGACTATGGTTTTGATAAGTCATTACAAGCACATTTGTCTGTTGATGCTATAATCATTGAGCCATAAAACTGCCCAATCATTGATGAACACGTTGTTATCATTTTCGTGATACTATAGGTTACCATAGCATCAGTATGACCTCTACTAAAGACACTCTTAATTTTAGCTTTTAGTACTTATATTTATTCGAAAATTAAAGGTAGCTCTGAGCCCCATGTACAGAATTTTTTTAAACTTTGCCAATAATTGCATCTTGTCCTTATCAAAATTCGATAATAAAGAATACATGGGTTTCACCGCGCCGGTTTTGAAATATAAATACCTAAAGCTAAAGTTAACGGTGTTTTCAGTCTATCGTACCTCTGCTATCGCGACCCAAATTGTCCTGTTGTATTTGTAGATAAGGCACCTAAAACGACCGACACTAAGTAACAATTGTTACCATGACTTAGAAAGAGAATATTATTCTCAGCAAATTAAGTTGGGTCGACAACGTAGTGTACAGGGCATTTCTTACGGAACCAGCTTTCAGAGTGAAAGAGCTTTAGGAAGTAAATTTTTTATCAATTATTAGAAGTCTTTAGAGGAAACATAAAAAGCCAAACAAATGTGAATTTAAATTTCTACTAAGAAATTGAAGTTGAATTGAAATTATTTTTAACAGTTAGGTTTGTAATTACATTTTGTAAATAGCTCGCCGGGAAGCGTTGACCCTTAGTTAAATATACATTAGGAAGTTAGGAGTTTTAAGTAATTATAAAGTAGTGTGAAGAACTATATCTGCGTGGCATTTATCGCGAAAACGTGATCATAAGGCTATTACTGTTAATTTAAAGGAATAATAAATTAAAATAAAACTCTAAAGAAGAGAAGTCCATTTATGTAAACTACTTCCCAGAATGAACAAAGCTCTTACTAGTGTGTAGCGATGCGGGATTCTCACTAAATTTCTGCGACGTTGAAATTGCGAACTAAAAAGGGGACAGTTTCGAAGGACAATGGCCTCTGGAAATTTTCATTTCGGATTCGAAATACCGTACACGGGGTAACAGTAAAAACACAAGTCTTTCCCTTTTGGCTACTGTTGCGTGAGTTATCCATGTTTTGTTTTATAATCTTAACAATTCGATTATTCCAGAGGGGAACAGTTCAGAAAAAAAGGGGAAAAGTTTGGTCTTAATCACATTGCACGTTCTCAGCCATTTCAATAAACCTGATCGTTTTCTAAGAACGCAAGTTGTCTAAAATTTTCCAGCCCAAAATTTCTTCATGCGAAATTAGGTTTTGAACGAAAAACGTGCTTTCATTGAAAACGAAAAAAACTTGTCTGGCTCGTGCATGATTGTTTGTTTTCATTGTAATGAATCAAAACCGCAACTTACTTTAGAAGACGTCATGATGACCTAAACTCATTGGGGAAATCCCCTCACTCTTATTAACAAAACCAGTTGTCTCATTGGTTACAGTCTGCTTCTCTTTTATTTGTCATTTCGGGTTATTGTTGGGAAGACGGCAACAAAGAAATGTACTCCGGCCTGTTGTTCGGTAGAAAAAGGTGATACGAGAGCGTTTTAGCTTGAGTGATAGAGGTTGTGCTCATTCACTATGGTTTCGCATTTCCACGTTTCTTGTTTAGTTACTGAAACACTCGCGCCATTTTCTCATCCAATCAGAAGTAAAGCCAATCAATCGTAACTAGCTCGCGCTCGTTTTCCCGCGCTTCACGCCAATCACGTGCTTAATGCAATATTTGATTGGTTTACTCGATCACCCGTGTCTTTTGTGATTGGTTACGTTAGCTTGGATTTTAAGAGTCAAATGAAAATCTCTCTGTGTAGAGCTGTTGACTAGAGTTAGCGCTTGCATCTTAACTATTTTAACTAGTATACGGGGAAACCACAAACTTCGGTTTTGCTGAATTAACCTCACCGCTCGGTCAATACAGGAAAACAGAAGACCGGACGTTCGAGGTTGATAAATAGCATATTATATGACAACTGATTTGGCCAAAATTTTTTGAAGAGGATGGGGTTAAAGTTCCTGTAAGCTTCCTTTTCTTCTCGTAAATGACTCCACGAGCTTGAAAAAAATTAGTGGTTCCGCGATGACAGATTAATTTCCGGTCTGAAATTTATCATTGGAGAGGTTAAGCATGACGTTAACGGCAGACGGCAAACGGCAAAGACAATTTCTGATTTTGAGTTCTTTTCTTCTAACCGTAAATAAAGCACACAAAAATGGAATAACGTCTCCTACTATTCATTGCAAATACAAATAATTTCACTCTACTGTACGCACAGCTGAAGAGAGACGGCAAAAGTTTCATTTTTGCCCTTTGCCGTTTGCCGTAAACGTCATGCTTAACCACTCTATCGGAAAACCAACTCTAACACTTGAAATCTGTTTCTTGAAAAAACTCGTAGAAACCTCGAGAAAAACTCGCAAACGAGCCTCTACGTTTCAACAGTATATAAACCCACAGAGTCATTCTACAGAAAAAAAGCAATCCTGTTGAAAAAAACTTGGACATTTTGAAATGAAAAATCCTAGTGATTAGCAATACTCGAGACTCATTCATCAGAAAAAAAGACAACTAGAATTCAGCAATAAATTTTGAGAGTCTCGCAAAAAAAAAAACCGGCTAACTTGAACTGTTTCATAAAACATTGAAACTTATGAAACGATGATATGTTTTTTCAGTAGTTCGAAATCTCAACAATTCAATTTGCATCTTCTCTTCAAATCTTTCTTTGTAATTGTTGTTTAATTCAAGAGAAAACATTCTAGCTGAACCTAACATTCTTGAGTAATTTATTTTACATATTTACAGATTTTCGGCTAAAAGTTGAATCTAACTTTCTATCTTACTTTGCTCCATCGTCTAGTACTCTCTTTAGTGTCCCCTCATCATTGTGTTTCCACCAAATCTTCAGTACATTGCTTTCAGTTTGTTCCAACTGAGTTTGTTCCAATTTTCAACTCCACTGAGCATTGCTTCCATTCTTCTCACTGTCACAAATCCTATAAGAAATAAACAGATTTGATGTTCCAAACTTCTTCAAGAAAATGTCACCGGAGCTTCACCCTCCAGCACAAAACGCATTCATATCGACAAAGGGTACAACATCTTCAAAAACACATTTACTTTTCATAACTTAACGTGAATGTTCAGTTCCTCCTCAAAGCATCCAGGAAATTTTGTATCGTCGCACAACTTCAAAAAAGCAATGATTTAAGTTCGACAAGAACAACAAACTATGAAATATCATAGCACCTCCCCACATTAATCGCCATGTGCGTACGATAATACCATTCTGTTAGAAGTTCCAGTATTCTTTCCCGACTTGTATAATAATTATAATGCCCACCATCCGCCCCACCTCTCCCCACTCTCTCCTTACACTTCCCCACAACGTCAAATAAAGCATGAATGTTCAAGAAAATCAAGACCACGTTTTGATTGGCTAGAAATGTTTACTTTAACCCGGTTTTACGACAGCTTTACCTACTACAGCTTGCTTGCTTGCTTACTAAACCTGTTCAATTCTGTGATCATTTCTATTAATTTAGATAACGTTGAATTTGATCAAGATCACATTTGTCCTTATGAAATCAGTAAATTTCAAGGAAAAAGGTAATGAGAATAAGGGCAATCATCAACCAGGGATACTGTCTCGATGCGACACTAAATTCTAAAAACTAGCATGGAAAGAAAATGTGTAACAACCAGTAGGGAGAGTTTAAATTTTTAGGTTTGAAGTGAAAATTAAAGAGTCAAGTTACCTGAGGTCATTATGTCATGGTACCATACAACGTTCCACTGCAATCGATATTTACTTTTTGTCGTCATCTCAAACAGGATTAAAAAGAGTAGTTAAGCAACTTATTTACTGTCTTTTCCCATATTATTTAAGAATGTACAAGTAGAAGGATTCAAATGCCATTTGGTAACCAAACTCCGCGACATCTTGGTTTCTCCAGAGCACGTGGTCTTACAGAGTTTGCCTGAAGCAAAGTTCTTGTGACAGGTTTTTGTGTTTTGTCACAGCTCCAAACGTAAACACCCGCTTAAACTGAAGCTTGGCGCTTCTTTGAAGCAATAGGCGAAGCCAAAGGTGGATTTCTACAAGTTTAAGTTTCAACATGGACGATTTACGAACGAACGAAATGAACGCGAGAAGAAAATTCATTGCATGATTTGCAATTCAAATTTTGCAAAGTTTGCAATCACGCGCCAAGTGGAATGCGCTTACCTGATTGGCTCGTCCTGTTATGTTTCTTATTGCAAGTGAGCGTGAGAAATCAAAATTGTCCTGTTGGAAAAGATATTTGGTTTTGAACAGTGAATTGTTTTCAAAAGAATACAAAGGTAACTTCGATTAGTTTTTCTCTTTAAAGCACACGGAAAGGGTGGGTATCAGCTTTCAAAGATTTGTTGTCGAGGGTGGGTTTGGGTAGGGCTCGATTAAGAGGAGCTTTTAGAAGGAAAAGAAGCACCTGCTTTTATTCCTGAATCAGCCATGCCGACGAATCTGAAAATAAAGAGATGATCATGTCTGATATGAATTTTAATGAGTAAAGAGGGAAAGGAATGAGGCTAGAAACACGCGTAGGAATGCATAGACGGTAAAAAAAGGAAAGAAAAAGTTCCAAAAGGTCTCAAAGACCTTCAGGTCAAAACACGTTTGTGACACACGAGTTAACGCGTGTGGATCCACACGGGATAAACAAAGATGTTACTCAAACTTAAAGTTGATCAGGTCAGAAACACTCCTATGAATGCAAAAACTGGAAAGAAGGGCAAAAAACTGCAAAAAGACTCAAACACGTTCAGAAGAACAAACAATAGACCAATTTCGATATATTAAAATTCAGCCTAACACAATAGACCTCAGTACAAGGCTCTGGGGAATAAACCCCACAAACTCTGTAGTTATTCCCCAGAACCTCGTGCTGAGGTCTATTGTTCAAGGCTGAATTTTAATATATCGAAATTGGTCTATTGGCACACACTGGTTACTGTGCGTTGATCAACATGGAGTGAAAGATGCTGTTCAAAAGCAAGGTTGATTTTGTCTGCAACATGCCTTAGTTGGAATGCGAAAAACCAAAAACAAAACTTCAAAATCAGGAAGAAAAAGCGCTTGTTACACACGTTAACGTTAACGTGCGTGGATCCAAAACGTTAGGAGATAAAACGCTTGGGACACAGGATCGTAGATTCAAAACGTTGAGAGAAAAACGCTTGACACATGGGTTAACACGCGTGGATCCAGAATGTAAGAAAGCTTCTGACGCGGTTCAACGCGCGTTAATCCAAAACGTCAGGAGAAAAATCTCACTTGTGACACACGAGTCAGCGCGCGTGTCTCCAGAGACACATTTTCCTCGTGCCAAGGGCCCGGCAGCTACGACGGATGGTAAGGCCAAACGTTCCCAGGCGTCCCTCTTTAGTCCGCGTTGCAAGCGTTCCCGTATAAAGAGCGTTTTCCGCATCCTGGCCAGGCGCAAATTGGGGCGAGAACAAAATACAATCGATTGTCGGATTTTTTGTTTCGCTTACGCCCCAGTTTTCGCGCAACCAGACTCAACGGGGCGCTTTCTTCCCAGGATACTCTCTCCTACTTGATCAAACTGCTCCTCAGGCGCTATATTAAATTTTCCTACCGTGTAGACAGATATTTTTCTTCCAAAGCCTCCTCAGAGACCCAAGCTATACTGTCATGGTCATTAGCCACGTGTATTATATGGCTAGCTCCGTGAACGGGCAAGATGAACTGAATCCTGCGCCGTGATTGGCTATCCGCGTGGCCAAGCCCGCTCGGGATCACCCGCTATGTCCCGCGAGAAACTAGGGTTCTTTTTCCATACAATAAATCCTTTCTTGCCCAAACTTATTCGGTCAAGATGGCAGGATATTGGCCTCGTTTTTTTTTTGCGTGTTTATGACCCTCGACTCCGTCTCGGTTTATGAACACAAAAAAGAACTCGGCCAATATCCAGCCATCTTGACCTCACGCTTGGTCAATAACCTATATGTATTACGTAGTTACAACGTACAACTTTGCAGCCTGGTTTGCTCCAATCTTTTAATTTCCTATAGTAATCAACATCCAAATTCTTCCTGTAATCTTTCAAGATATATATCTCTAGTAGCCACGTGAAATCATTCGAAGTTTTAGGTTGCAAATGTAGTCTAAGTTGTAAATAAGGCTAGTTTCCAAGACATTCCGTTAACCTCGGAGAAAAAGGGAAAAAATAAAATGCGAAAAATCCTAATAATTAACTACGCAATTAAAAAGTATTGTTAGCAGATGTAAAAGTTCCAACTTTATTTGAGAAGCTTATTTAAACGTTTTACTTGCCTAAGACTAACTCATTTGATTCTAGAGTGTTATCAGTCAGGGCAATCATTCTTTACCTTATACAGCAATATCGTGAAATAAAAAGATAAAATCAATTGTCTTATTAAAGATATATCGTTCGACATTCTTGATAGCAAGTATCCTTGACCACAAAAATGCTGCGACATGGAATGCCCTAAGTACATCTTTTGCACGTGTGACCCCTCTAATCCTATGACAAATCTTAGAAGTATACATACTTATTGAAACAGGGTTTAAAAATGATATTTGCATACAGCATTAATGTCACAATAATTTGGAATTCTTGGCAATTATATATTTCTTTGTTTTGGAAATTTATGTACAATAAATTTACGCTGGCGTAATGCACCAGGCGTATTTAAACATTTTGATTGACAACTTTGTTTCAATGTTGTATCGGGAGGGCTCGGGAAGAGCTCGTTAAATGTTCGTCAAGAGTTCGAGAGGGGCTCGAGGGTTGCTCTGGCAGAGTTCGTGAGTAGCCCGTAAAACGAAAACGTCCTCGAGCGAAATATAACAAGCGCGATGTAACAATCACAAGGGACTTACACCTTCTATTGTTGTAAATCATTTTCCTCTTGACAGCTTGTAAAGAGGCTTTCTAACATCTTTTGGTCGAGGGAAGTAGAACTGATTTTGGCTGATTCTATGAGCCTGCAGTTTTTGTCAGTATGTTGCCGAATCATTGCGTCATGGGTCACAACACGACTTTTGGAGATCACGTAAGTGCTCAATCAGTTTTTGATTGAATTTAAAAAAAAACGTAAACTTTCCAAATGTTTTTCCAAAAATTTTGCAAAGACAATTCACGTTCCCTCGACTGTAGAAAAGAATTTCATTTATATGATACATTGATAAACTTTAATAAACGTAAAATTAAGCTATTTAAACTTACACAATTAAGCTATTTAAACTAAAACTATTAGGCTATTTAAACTAAAAAGATTAAGCTCTTAAAAAGAAATTGATGAAATGCCTCTTGTAATTATTGTAAAATAATTCTAAACAACAGTTTATATTCCAGATCACGGATGAAATGCCCAGGAAGGATAAAATATTCTCCTCAAAAACTCTCCGCCGCTTACGAGTCCGTGACATTGCCTTGCGTGACCCGCTGTTGTCACGTTTGGCAAAGTTACTTCCTTGCGTGACTGTATGCGATTTATGTTTCTATAGTGATCGCTTTCTTAAGCTCTTTTAACCACCTAAAATGGAACACAGTCACAGACCATTAATAAAAGTCTCTGTTGTGTGACCCACAAGGGGTCATCCCAGAGGTCTTTGGTAATCACTAAAGAACATAAAACTCCTAGATTTACTCGCCTGCGAGAAATCTGAGCTTCGAGACGAAAAATATTATAAAAACCCAGGTCGCGTCTCTGATTGGTTGGTAAAAGAGCCAATCAGCCAATTATATAACTAAATTACAATTTACAACTTAAACTTTGCCTTTCCCCATTCCTTAGGGCTGACAAAAGTGACATAAAGACTATAACTATTTACAGTGCTAAAATGGTAACTAGTTAAAGAATACTAAAAAATAAAAAAGCGACATAAAAATTAACAGATACAAAAAAAAAAAAAAAAGCACAGATTTGACAATCGTTTCAACAAATTGACGTCAGTTTTTTATGCGTCTGTCCTCTTACTGATGATAAATTGCGTCATAACATTGTCAAAGTAGCTGTGGAACCACGAGTGGTTCCGCAGTGGTTCCACAATAAACTTTGACAATGTTATGACGAAATTTATAATCAATAAGAGGACAGATGCATGTCAATTTGTTTTTTTACAATAACAAGACCCCAAAATGGTCAAATGCCGGGAATAAATGGGGGGAAAGACGCCGTAAACTTGCCGTAAACAAACACAAGTGAATTTTATTCAAAATGACGCGAACATTGTCCATAGCTTTTTTCGCTTTTTGATTGGCTACTTAAAAGGTCTATAAAATCGCATTGGTTAAAAAGTTGACAGTTTGACAGCTGAAAGTTGAACTTGAAAGCATGCATAAATTAAAACTTTATCGTCTGTACTCTTATTGATGCTAAAAATGAGCCAATCAGGGCGCGAGAAATTAGACAGTTATTGTAAAATAAGTCTTTGATGTGAAACGCTACAACTGAAAATGAATTACAGAGACTCGATGCAATTTGAATGCAAACGAATATCTTCGGCATTTTATCATGATCTCTGCACATCGCGCCAGTAGGCACGTCAGGCTGTCACACTCTCAATCCAATACGGTGCGTTTCGCGCTGCCGCCTTGTCTTAGGCGTTTCCTAGTATATTATATCTGTTTACCTTGTTCCTGACGCTTCATTATCAGCCTTGAATACTAGAGGCGGGACACCTTGATGTTTAAGTTGGAAAACAAAGTCATCTCCTTCCTGAAATAAATGATATTGTTATACCTCGGAAATCAAATACGTTTTCTGATTGGAGGAGAACGTGTCACGTGTCGTGGGTCAAAACTCACTAACTCCCTAGGGCGAACAAAACTCGCTAACTCCCTAGGGAAACAACACCTTGAACTATTCGACTCGCACGTGATCGGGACGTGCTCCTTGAAACCGCGGCAAATTTGTGAGCCAGCCGGCGTCAAGCAAACGATTTCTTCGCAGTTTTTTTCCCCGACCGCAATGTTCCCCTCGGCCTCGCCTCGGGGAAACAAAACTCACTGTTTCCCTTGGGGCCAGTCAAACAAAAACAAAAACAAAGGTAAAGGTGCGACAAGAAATACAAAGCTGTACTCAAAGGCAATGAAATTTGAAACAATTCGTTTGGTTTGCCCTGCAACTTTTGCTCGATTTTATATTCTTATTTATAAATTGACGTGTATATATACAGATTGTATCTCTGAGCACTTCATTATTTATTCTATTTCTCCAAAATATTACCAACCTTGCAACCTCAATTTCGAGATGAATTACAGATTACTGTGTTTTGCTGCGTTGTGTTTCGTTGCGTTTTGATCTGTTCTGCTTTCTTGCGTTTTTTTACGTTTTGTTTGGTTTCTATTTTGCTGAGTTTTGTTGTCTTGCCTTGTGTTTTCTCGTGTATCATTGCGTTTTGTTGGGTTGGGTTGGTTCACAAACAGTGACTTCACTCACGAAACAAAACAAAATCGGCCGTACCTTGCCAAGGTCTTCGATCTGATAACTCAATACTGGTAGAGTTTCCAGAGCCACAACATCCTTTAAGAAATGAAACAAACAAACGATACGTTAATAGCACGCCAAGTACGATCTTTAAACGCACAAGTGGAACCCAATAGTACTTAGGCGTTTTACTTCATCTTATGATTGCTGAATTATTAACACTTTAGAACGAGGACCAAAACTTTTAAGCCAACCACCTCCAAGTCTAAACCCTGACAAGACCCTTGCGCTTTTTTGCCGCACTTGATACTGTTTTCAAGTTTTCCTATGCTTTCCCTTACGGCAATTTCCAACGCTTTCAAGTGTTTGCACTTAAGAGCGCTTGTCATAAATTGCAAGTTTTGTCACGTTTCTCGTTGATTATACGTGTTGCCTTCTAGCTCAGCTTGATCTATTACACTATTTCTGGTCCCAGATCGACTCAGTGACTGTGAAAACCTTCACTTCACGGGCTTGCTCTTTGTCATTCTCCGAATCCTATTTATAGCGTCTCTGCCACTTACCGAGCTTGCTTTGTACGAGTATAATACGTTGTTCTTGAGCACAAACCAGGCCTTTTTCCATCCATGTCTTCCTTTTTTGAATCTTAAGTAGCCACTCATTTGACTGCCTTCCTGATTAGCGACAACCTGACGAGACAAGGGACATTTTAAATGCAAAACGGTCTTTCGTTCGGGGGGGGGGGGGATGTACTCCCTATAATGGCCTATAGGGGGAGGCCCCGCCCGAAAGGGGTACCTTTTCTAGGTTTCAACTATATAAAAGGGTAGGGATTTTACAAGTTGAGGTATATGAAAGGGTAGAGAAATCTCTCATTTAGGTATTTAAAAGGGACTTTAATTAAAATATTTCGAACAGAAACACCTTATGACTGTATATCCAATTTGTTAAGCTTTACGTCATTAACTTCATTTCAAGGGTTTAGAAAAAGAGATGCAACGTCCTAAGTACATATATGAAATGGGTACCTTTCCTGTCAAAGAGGTATACAAAAGGGTAAGGGGTTGCACCTCGAGGCGGAGCCCCCCCTCCCCCCCCCCCCTTATAAGAATTTGTAGAGTACCCCCCACCCCACCGGGACTTTCGTACTCGTTTGGCCAAAATCTTAGATCTCCTTACTGCTTTCTTTACATTTCTATTGTTGCTTGCTCTGAAAATTTGGTGGTTCGTCAAGACAATCCACCATCTGATCATTTCCTTTGTTCTCATCACTTGTTTACTTAACATTGTGTTCGTATAGTAAGGAGAAACTAGAAATTCACCACTCCTCACCTCCGTTAAGTGAGACGGATGCATTATCTGTGATTTTCTCTTTGTCTTTTTGCTCTTAAATCGCCGCATGATTTCAAACTTGGTGGGCTTTCTCAGAAGCTTCTCCGCATTTTCCACTTCTTGTAGCAATGGCGGCAATGTGGCCGCTTCTTCCTCTTCTACGTGTATTTCATCCGTGTGAAAATCTGCAAAGAAAACAATAAGCGGACACTTAGAAATCGGTGAGAAGTCTGAGCAAGTCTTAATTGTTCAAATTTTGGTGTAGTCGTGCAAAGCTCTGTTTGATTAAGAGCAATCGTAGACACTGCGGGAAATACTTCGGGTTCTTTAACAAAAGCAGCCATTAAGCAAGCAGTTTTAACTCTACGAACTGAACCGATGGTCCCCTTATTGTGCAGTTCTGCAACAAAGTTTCCGTAAAATTCCGAAAGTAACTATATTCGTTGTAGTAGTACTCTCCTATAGTTTACCTTTTAAAAGAAGGTCATAGCACTTGTCACAAACTCTAGCCTGAGTATAATCCAGGTATACTAACGGAGCGGTGCTGTCAGAACATGATCCACACACGACCTGAAACAAATTGTTACAAATTAATTATCACATTATTGCTAATTAGTATAGGTAATCATACGGTTTCGAGTTCAATTTGGAATTAATTTGCACGAGTGAGTTTTTCAAAAAGCTGAAATTGCACGAGCCGCTTCGGCGAGTATAATTTCAGCTTTTTGAAAAACTCACAAGTGCAAAATTAACTCCAAATTGAACGAGAAAAACCGTATGATTACTTATTAATAATATAAACATGAAAAAATCCGCGCGGAGGAAGTGCCGGAAGATCTTTCTTGAAGCCATTTTTCTCATTTGAGAAAACTTTTTTCAAAGTTTCAGTACAAAATTTTCGTCATCATTTTACGTGATGTCATTTTCTTAGAAAAGTTGCTATTGTCTTTCAGCCAATCATAATCCAGAATTTCGATGTGTAATTTGCACTGGTGTTACACTTTTTGCAGTGATGTTACACTTTTTGCACTGGTGTTACACTTGAACTGCACTGCTCTTAGCCAATCAGAATCGAGTAATTTTTTCATGTGTATTATTAGGGGTATTATTAATTATGAGAGGTATAAATCAAGGAATCTGGTCTCACTGAGGGTGTTCATGACGAAACGCCACTATTTTTAGCTGTCAAAATATCTTTTATAGGGTGCACTTTAAATCTCCCCCGTCCCCCACCCTCACCCCACCCCCCCCCCCCCAACAGAATAAAAAGTCCCTTCTAGAAAACATCGCGCGCCACAGCAAGGGTACAACTGATCTACTAGTAAATGAACGAAAGTGTAAAAGAATGTATTATTTCGAAGAGCAGTGAATGTGTGGTGTCTGTGCATCTTGTAAACATAAACACAACAAACTAAGCAAGTCTTGCTTGCCTTTCGCGAGAGAATACGTTACCATTTAACCGTTATCATGTATAGAACGGTTTTCAACTGAGTATCGTAACGCCAAAACAAAGCAATCACTCTGGCCAATCGCAAAGGACATAGACAATACAGTAAACCAATCAAAACGCGACGAAAGTACATCTAGCTGACGTCGAGAGCGGGAAAACGTGTGCAAATGAGCAATTGATTCTGGTTTAACTTCTGATTGGATGAAAAGTGGCCCGAAGATTTTAAGCCAATCGTGTAGCATAATTAGGTCTAGTAATGCAAAACCACTTGGCCATTTCCGAGTGCCCTTTTGCCTCTGTGTCGAAACGAGTCTTGGTGCAAAACCTTTCTTATGAAAATGAGTTTGATTTGCATGAAAATGAACCTGTAGGGGAACACATTATAAAGAGTTTGATTTGCATGAAGATGAACCTGTAGGCGGAACACATGTTCATATGAATGGTTTGGCACGAAGACTGGCTTTGACACAGAGGCAAAAGGCAACGAACTTTTGGACACTCGAACGAAAACCGTTCTTGACTAATAAATCATTGTTAGGTCCAGTTCTACTATTATAATATCGGGAATAATTAAGGTTTAGGTAACTGTCATAAGCTTCAGCATTTGGTTTTTCGACTGATAACACTTATGCCGCCCTTGGTTATATTTCTGGATATCATAAAAACCACTTCCAGTAACTGCTAACAATTCCATTACAAAACACACTCTCTACATGTTTCTACTTACGTTTCCGCAGGCTCGGCAGTGATGTCTGCGGTTTGTGAGAGTGAATGGTGATGTGCAGCTCATACACATTGTAACACGAGCATCGGGAATCCACACAGGAGCCTTCTCACCAAGTTTGAAATCACCATCTTGTTCCTGTATTCCCTAAAAAGTTATCCAAAAATAACCGGGTTCAAATTAGAGCGAGAGAAATAGAAGTTGAAATAAAAGTTGAACGAGCTAGACTAGTGTTAAGTCGGCAGTTTTGCTTCGTTTCGTTTCGTTTCGCTTCGCTTCGTTTCGTTTCGTTTCGTTTCAGGCCTGCATTGCGTTAAGTTGCGTTGCGCTGCGTTGGGATGCGTTGCCAAATACATAATATCAAAGTAAACGTGAGGTAAGAAATTAATTGTATGGATCTAAATGACAATGATAAAAGGTGAGAAACAAACGAGTTTTTTCAAACCACGTATCACAATTTAGTTTTTTAATTTTTTCCATGTGACCCCTCTTTTGTATTTGTTGTGTTATTGAAATATTCCTTCACTGTTTTAAGTGGTTATATCTATATTTCACTCAATTTGGTGGCTATTTTCTTTAAGTCTAAATTTCGTGACAAAGTTCCTTTCAGAACATGTTGAATACACTCAACTATAACGTTCCTTACCAGTGCCGCGGCATCTCTTGTCTTGCTGACGAAAGTGATTTTCCTTTTTGTAACGACGTCTATGGCATTATTGATAGCCTGAAAATCAAGTGACAACATTGATTTACACAAGGCCCATATATGTAAGATAAATTACGAACGAGTTTGCACCGTCCGAGACGCAACCGTAATATTACACGTTACGTTACGCTACGTTACGTTTCGTTTTGTTTCGTTTCGTTTTCTTGTCTATGGATTTCGGGACGCAGCCGTAATGTTTGTTTGTCTTAAAGTTATTGCTTCTAAACTTAGGATTCATCACAAGTACGCATACCTCGACCCACTGATCTCTTTCTTCTGGGGTGCTGAAAAGAAGAATGCAGTCATATGACGATGAGATATCTTCAACTCAACAGCAACTCTTCGAGTCTGAGCATTTTTAAAATGAGCGTCGTAAAACCAAAACCAATGTAACCTCTCTTGCCATACGGACAACACAGTGAACCAATCAAAACTCGAACTCAATGCACGTAGCCGACGCGAAGCGCGGGAAACCTACGTCACTGAGTCACGATCTTGGTCTGACTTCTGATTGGCTGAGAAACTGGCGCGAGATTTTTTAACACCAATCAGAAAGAGTAATGATGCAACGCGAATTACTTTCGACACTCAAGTGAAAACTACTCTAATTATAATTTCCAGCTGCTGTGGTATAAATGTTAGTTAACATCAATGCTTGAACGCACAAGTGAATGAAGAAATCCTTATACTCTCTTAAGTGCAATCATACACTAGTTTTTAAACGTTCTCCACGCACCTCATTTTGTACCGGGCGTATTATTTGAGAAACTTTAAAGGCTGCAAATTGGTGAATGAGTAATGTACTTGAAGTTTGAAGTTTTGCATTGAACGTTCAGCCGATTCTAATTTGCTACCCACTCAGTTTGTATTACCATTTCAAATGACTGTGTGTTTGAACTGACCTTGCGGTGAGAGTGAATGATCTTGTAGTGCTGATAATACTGAATTCATTTACAAAGTCTGGAGAATCTGGTACAAGCACCTTACAAAAGACAAACGAAAAAAAAAAACCAAAAAAAAAACCAATAAATTACTACCTGAGAGGGTTCTTCTCAAGTAACACAGGTAAGAGGTGAACAATCGAGCTAGGAAATTCCTATCTCCTGAACTTCAATAATGAGTACACGTATGGCGAACGGAAAAACCGTTAAAGATGCATGACACTTGCAGTTAAATAGCTTATAGGTTGATATTATAACAAATTATCAAAACGCGTCATAAAAGTCTTTGAAGAAACAGACGTTTCGGGTAACTAACCCTTCTTCCGTGTTCAGAAAACCGTTATACACCGTTATTCAACGGTTTTCTGAACACTGAAGAAGCGTTATACACTCGAAACGTCTGTTTCTTCAAAGACTTTTATGACACTTTTTGATAATTTGTTATAACATCAACCTACAAGCTATGAGTTCATGTGCCCTATGAGGATTTTCTCTCATTAGTATATCCCCCAACGTAGCCGACGCCAGGTACTGAAGCCTTGTTTATCAACCTAATCAGCCTTGATATATAAGCTGTCCACTATGCTCAATTTTAATTACGTGACTATGGCTCTGAAATAGAGCAAAAATAATGTAAACCTTACCTCAATGTAATAACCAAAACTTGTTTTCAACATCGGAGGTTAGTGCACAATCTTGGAATCTATCAACTAGCTTCCAGTTGGGACTACTGTTAAACTGTCACTCTTATAATCACTTGCCGAGGTCTTCAGCTTCGGAAACTTAAGCGATACCCTCGATGAACAAAACTGTGACGGACACAGCCGTTGTAATCACAGAACACTTACCTGCATTCCAAGGAGAGGCAACATTTTGTTCAGCTTGTACTGGTTACCACCCACAGGGGTGGTGTAAAGAAGAACATCAGTTAGCTGATAAAAAAAAAAATGCAAAAGAAAATGAAAACAATGCACTTTAAAGTGATCCAGCACACAATCTACATGTGCCTCTTGTGTTGAGGTGCACGTCTAGCATTTGAAAGCACACTGTAATTGGTCTGCGTATAATAAACAATTAGATCATGAGCTCGAGATTTCTATCACGTGATAGTTGACTCGGGCTGCGCCCTCGTCAATTATTGCGCATAGAAATGGAGAGCGAATAATCTAATTGTTTAGCATAAATCTACTAGTCGTTCAAAACTTTATCTAAATACTCTTCAGACACTTCGAAAACGCCAAGAAGGGGCCGTCATGCTGTTAACAAGCGCACACTGCTACGCTACTCACTATCTATGACAGAATAGATGGTGAGTAGCGTAGCCAATCAGCGAACGGCATTTGTGATAGAACGCTAGTAGATTTATACTTATAATTAATATGGCTGTTCGTTTCAGCAGATATTCGTAAGAGACTTAGAGGAAAGATTGCGTGACGAGTACATGCGTGACACGCGTCTATGTGAGAGAACACCTTTAAGGAAGCAAAATTTACCACTTTGTTCAGCAGTGTTTTTAAGGGTAATCTATTGTGCCTTAAAGATTACCATTATCGGATCAGCTGAAACATCACATGAAAAAGAGTGGTAATATTCAACCATCCAAGAATAATTGTCGGAAAGAGCTGGAAACTGCTACCAGCCAATTAATACCCTGCACAGAAACAAGAATGAAAGACTTTTTGCAACACATAAAAATGTTTACGAACCAAGAAAAACATTCTTTCTTGCATGTCTTTCCGACACAACTTCATCAGTGTTCCTTCTTTTAGATAATCCTGTCAAAAAATGGAAATAAAAGCAACTTTTAAATATTAAGTATTATGACAAAAAGCAAAAGACATCTAGAATTGAAAGTATTCCAAAAAAACTATTACAAACAACAGTTATACTGACCCGCCCAGCTTTAACGATCTCTGGGTGTCCGACAAGCATTCTTTGGAGTTTTAACATCTGTTCAAAACTGTCCTGTTAAACATAAACCAAGACAAGGAGATAAGAAAACCTCACACTACTGAAATTTTAGGATACCATACTGCATTGCCTGTTAAGCCAACAAGTGTAGAAAAAAAGGCTAAACACGTACATTGTACTAGAAATAATCAAATAAGGCCACTATCACTCACCATCTTCTTCATGGATTCATTAATATGGGTCGCAACCTCTGACACAATCTTCAGTGTGACTGTTAGAGAACAAATTGATCAATATCATAGAAGAACATAATGTATTGTTGCTATCACCAATTACAATTAATACCATAATAAATGAGGTTCATTTACATTCAGCAACAAAGTATTTCATTGCCACTTACTCTCTGTGTCTTTTGACTCATCAGAATCCTTGGGTAAATGTTTAAGATAGTCTGCATGAAAAGAATGCAACCAAAAAATGAAACCTTCTTCTTTGTTTAATATCATAAACAAATTAACATTGAACACTATAATTTAGTAATTGCTAGTAAGACAGGATCGAGAGCTTGAGTATGTGGCTGCACAGTACCCAGCTTCTCCACACAGAGGTATCCAGTCATAAAAAAAATTGTATGCTATTCTGGCCCACCACCAACTACATGTACTTTGGGTAAACTGCATTGAAATTAGCATCCCTTCAAACAGAAATAGAAACACTCAATTGGAAATGTAGTGATGTAGTACACTTAGTTTTATGCTACACTACTACTAACAGTAGCTGTCCATCTGGACCACTGCCTAGGCATGTAAGTACACCTTAATCTTGTACACAAAATGCTCACCAATTAGAAGAAGTCTGTAGCTTGGTATCCTCTGTACAGGTTTCAGCATGTAAGCTGACAGAATCATACCATTACATCTTTCACTTGCCTGAAAAGCAAACAAGACAACAAAAAAATTATCAGATGATCAACCTGGCAAATCAGTTCATTTCAATCATCTTAGCACTACTTCCAAACAACTGTCATGCCATGTACATAATTGTGCCTATTTTCTTTGATACAATACACTTCGTCTTGAAACATTATTTTGTGATAAAACAAAAACACAGACAACAAAATAATCTTACACTCAAAGACAACTGTTTCTTAACCTTTCTTGTTCAATACACACTGGTTGTTGTATTGTACATTGTTGGTGGTCAATGTATGTCACCTGTGATCCAAACAATACAGTCACAACAATGAACCCAGTCAGTTGTTTGGCAAGGTGTAAAATTATCTTCATACTGATAAAAACTGCAAAAATATTCATGTGCAAAGTAATATGTACCATCCACACAAAACAAGACATAATTGTGATGTTCTAAAAAATATATCCATACATCCCCAACAGAAAGGATTGGAATTTCCTGCGGGTGGGGAATGTATGAAGTTTAATTAGAATTTCCAGGGGGTGGGGGTCTTACAAAAAATCCATTCTGTGGGGGAGGTCTGGATATTTTCCAGAACTACATATTTTAATGAATATCTCTTACCTGGAATTGAGAAACCAAGTTTGCAAATTCTGCATTCTCCTTCATCGTGTCTTGAAAGACACTCATGGCTTTGTCATAACCATTCACATACTGGGTGTACATCTGAAAAGTTATTATCAATTCAAGGTTTAAAAAGTTCCCATATTTAATAAGTAACATAATCAAGCACCGAGAAAAATATGCATCCAAATCCTTTGTGCAGGGCTCAAAAAAAGTACCATCCAGTCATCTGTGACAAGTAGATTTTCTTGCCAGGCAAGTAACTTTTCATTCTAATTTTGCCCAATGGACAGGGGCTCAGATATGTCATCGGCCAACTAAATCAATACAGAGCAAACGAAGGCTTGCCAGGGACAAGCAAAATTTGAGAGCTACAGTTACCTTTCCGAGCCCTGTTTGTAGACAATAAAACAATTCAGGAATGTCACAATGTTTTGATTATCATACAATCAAGTACCTTCAAGAAATGTCCATATTTCTTGATAATGTCCCCAATTCTCTCATGTTCCTCCCTAGAAACAAAATGACAACAATCTCAATGTTAAAAACAGGTTACAACGTAAGTTTTGAATTACATTTAGTAATGAATTTCCACAAAGAGCCTGTTAGCTGACCATTTGTTGGAAAGTTGAACAGCATGACAGAGATACATGGATCACTTCTAAAAGCAGTTCCTAGGTTGCAATCTTCGTATTTGTTCCACCAATCATATTGATCCAATTCTTTTTTTTTTTTTTGCACTGTAAGTGTCCAGAATTTCAACTCTTTAGAATCATCATGTTTTGACTTAGAAGTGCCTAACCCTTACTGATAGTTGGAGGCTACACTGTATCTACAAGTAAATTATCTCAGTAATTTTCCATCTGCATCAATACTAGTCAGCAAACAGTTGCAACAGGTATACGTACACGTGCTTGAGGACTTGACATACAAGGTGCGTAATACATGTATCTTCCCGATAAGTAATTTTCTAATTACCATGTTTTCATCCTTTCTTCTAACTCCTGGAGAAATTTAGAGTCCAGCAAATAAATATTTTCCAAATCCCGGAAAATGTCACCCAGAACAGCATCAGCTATAACATTTGCATTCTTGATTGTACCATAGCATTCCTAGAAAAAGAGAAACTTGTTAGCACCTAGAGCTCAGCAACTGATGAATCAGGGACTGTGTATGTACAGCATATGCACGTGTACCTATACAGTGTGATTTTTTGAAAGGACCAATCTCATGAATGCAATAATAGTAAACATGTACCTACATGTACCACCTTTTTCAGAGTCACAGGCCTTCAGACCTTCAATAGATTTCTGCAAGCATTTTGAGCATTTCTCTGTCCCACTCCTAGAAATGTTTTAACTGGGGAAGTGGACTATTATTGGCAGGGACTTTTTTTTTTTTTACATCTGTAACAGCTCTGATTTTTTAACTGGGTGTCAGAGTTTGTTTCAATGTCAAGACTACAATTGTTTTAGTATAAATCTACTAGTCGTTCAACACTTTATCTAAATGCTCTTCACAGACACTTCGAAAACACCAAGAAGCGGCCGTCATTTTGTTAAACAAGCGCACACTGCTACGCCACTCACTATCTATCACAGAATAGATAGTGAGTAGCGTAGACAATCAGCAAACGGCATTCAGCATTCTATTTTCAAGGGTCTGGGAAAGATTTCCTCCTCCCCTCCCCAAACCAATGAATTGCTTTTTTCTATTTCTGAAACTGCACAGACCACACCACTGCATTGGGGTGGGGCGGGGGGGGGGGGGGGGGGCTCAGGGATATGAGAGAATTATTGCTCGATATATATGAAATAGAACAACTACTTTTGTTGCCCACTGTGCACAGGTGTGAGATTTGGCATGGTTTTAATGAAGCCCATCATTATGTAAGCCCTTCAAAGGATTATGGACCTGATAGAGTATACTTCCAAAAGACTCTTTTTTAAGCGTTTCATGTTTAAGCCTAGCCAGGGTTGTGTTCTTGAGATAGTATTAAAAGAAATGGTAATTATATGTACATGAACGTGACTTTTATGTATGTAGTCAGTAGTTCTAGTGAATTGTTGGGGCAGCCTGGGATGACCTCGGACATTGTGTATCCCATCTAGGAGATAGTAGATAGCCAATGAGGTGCATAGCACTGAGTTGGCTGTAATCATGTGATATCCAACAAGCACGAGTAGGATAACTGTGTTATTAAAAATGCCGAAAAATATAGAAAACCAATTAAAAATAAGATCCTTATAGAAATTAGAAACTCCCCTGGAAAACAATTAGTAGGGCTGGCATATCTGTAGATCACGGTATAACGCTCACGTAGCATGATGGCTAAGCCAATGAAAACTCTTGAATTGCATGATAATAAATACATTACATACCAGTAACTATAATTATCTTGTTCACTATCATCCATGTCTACAGACCATATTTTTCACCTACCTCAAAGACAAGCTTCAAAGCATCCACAAATGTACGTTCAGTTGTGAGAATTTCATGAGCGATGTAGTATGTCTTAGGCTTGGCTGGACCCTTTGTAAATAATAACAAGACAAAAAATTATTGTATAATCTGCAGCTAGATTATTGTATTAGTGTATAATCTGCAGCTAGATGACATCACAGGCGCTGATTTTGAAAATTCACCGTACACCTTCGGCCAATCAGAAAAGAGATAGTGAGTTTAATGTATAATAATTGGTTAAATCTGGCTACTAGATTGACTACCAGTAGAACTGTAACTCATCCCAGGGAGGACATGGTAAGTGCTCTGAAGTAAAACATTGATCAATGTAACTAAGAACCCTTGCCTTTGTGGGAGTCTCTTCTCCAACATCAGAATCTGAGTCTGAATCTAAATTATGTCCAAATGGTCCAGGAGACCCAGGAGGCAGCATGTTACCCTCATTGTTTAAAAAGCTTGCTCTGCCACTGGGTGGCGGTGGTCGTGGAGGCCTGCGTTTAATGGTTGACTCCTCTTCTGTGCTTTCCTGTGTAGAGACCTCAGAAGATGACAACATGGAAAGCTCCAATGATGAAATATTTGAGGAAGTCCCCTCCCTACTGTTTTGAAGAGCATTCAAGCGACTTCGCGGAGCTGGGATAGGGGAATCCCCTTTCGGCGGTGTGGCAGATTCTGATGATTCAGCTGTTTTGGAGCTCTTTCTTGGAACAGGGCTTGGTGAATTTCTCTGTTCTCTAGTCCTTGGGAGTGGCTTAGGGGACTCCCTTGCTGTTGTCTCAGAGTTAACAGAACTGGGAAAACTTCCCAAATCAAACTTGATGTTCATGTCATCTTTTGTAAGACTCCATCTTGGTGGTTTTGGAGGAGGGGTTACTTTTTTCTGTGGTGCTTCTTCAACAGGAATGGGGAAAACAGTAACAGTTTTCTGATGTGCTTTCTCAGCAGGAACAGAGGCAACAGAGACACTTTTGGGCTGTTCTTGAACAGGGACGGCATACATGTCATTACCCTCCTGTGGAACTGCCTGAACAAGCTCATTACTGGAAGGCTCTGCAAATGTTTCTACCACAGGTACTGATGTTACTTGACCGGGCACAGAGTATACATCTCCCTCATTGGTCTCGCTCCTGTCTCTTACTGTACAAGCCTGAACTACGATTGGTTTCGGCACAGCATATTCATTATCTTGGACAGTCCTATAAGATGAAATCTGATAAGGAACACTATACTCAGACTCATCATTAGCATAGCTCTCAACTGGTATCACTCTAGGAACTCTATAAATTGCCTCATCGTCAGACACACGTTGAGCAGGGCGTGGCAGGGACAGAACAACTGTCTCGTATTTACTAAAGGATTGAGTTTTCCTCACTGCAGTACCACTCTTAATTAACTCCACTGGTTGTTTTTTGGTGGGTTTAATATTTTCATAAGCATTCTTTTGTTGTCTAGCCTGGCGATTGCGCCTTTCTGGGCGTACTGGCTGTGGAGATGTTGGTGAGTGTGCTTCCTCTGCATTTTCATCTTCTTGTGATGCTGGTTCTTCAACAGATGGAGCAGTAACATTATTCTCCTTGTCTTCGTCTTCAGTAGAAATGGCGACAGCATTGACAATAAATTCAACTACTTCTTTTGATGTCTCTAACAATGTGGAATCTGCTATAGAAGCTGCCACCTCACTGTTCACTTCAACTTGTTCTACATTTTCACTAGAACAAGAATCTTCTGTATCTTTAGTATCTTCCTCTTTACTAGCATCCTCAGAGACTGAGTCCTCAACAAGTACATTTTCTTCAGATTTTTCTTCTTCATTCAATTCCGACATGACTACATTTTCAGATTCCACTTCTTCAGAAAATGTCATTGCTACATCAGGCAGTAACTGCCCTTCAGTTTCGTTTCGGAAATCATCCATCAAATTTTCAGAATCTGTTTTTTGGACGATTTGCTCACCCTCAGAAAAGGAAGCAGTGATTTCCAACTCTTCCTTTACTAGTTTATCTTCTAAATCCTCAGAATCTTCATTAGCGGGTACCTCATGGCTATCCTCTTCCACAACTTCAGTAGCTCTTTCAGAGACTACATGATCAGTCACAGATATTAAAGTACCTTCTCTTATGGCTTCAGCTAAAATCACTTCGCTGTTTTCCTGTGGTTCATCCTCTTTCAACTCTGTAACAGTATCCATGTCTTCTTTACTCCCCTCCACTGATTCAACTTGCCGTGAATCTAAATCCCCTAGCTGCCAATCAGCTTCAAGTTCAACATCCTGATCCATAGTTGTTTTGTAGAACTCCTCAATAGACATATTGCCTTCTAACATGTTCTCCTGATCATCATCACTGAGGTCATCCAAAATGTCTATGTCACACATCTCTTCATCTTCTGTTGGTTTTTCAAGTTCAATTTCTGCAAATTTCTCAATTTTTTTATTTACTTCATTACTATCACTGATTTCTCCTTCTTTTTGTTCTTCCTCAGAGGACTCCTTTGTCAAAGGCTCAGAATAATAACTTTCCTCCACATCTCCTCCTTCAAGAGACCTTTCATCGGGAGTTTCTTCACAACGTTGGACAAACTGATCATCCAAACTAATATGTGATTTGTTTATTTCCTCTACTTCAGACACATGAGCAGTTTTAGTCAATGAAACATCATCATGATGAAGTTTCTGTCTCTCTGCAGTATCATCTATCCTGGTAACAGAACATTCTTCCTCCAGCTCAACGCAGTACAAAATCTTAACATTCTGTTTACCATGTCCAGTCAAACTATCTGTTATCCCATTAACTTCTACCAAATCAGCAGAGCTGCCATTTTCCTTCTCATCTTCATGATCTGTTGGATCAAAGTCACCTTCTTCCTCGCTAAATTCATCAACAGTTATTTCCAGACCTTCCAAAGGATCTGGCATATCTTTTCCAGAAGTTATCTTCTCTAGCAAAATAGTCTTCCCGTGCTGGGAAGCCACTCCATTTTCAAGCACACTAGTGTCTGTCACACCGTTCCTAACATTATTGATTCCTTTAACACTTAAAACCTCCCCTTTTGATTCAATCTCTTTTGATTTTAAAGCATCATTTTTTCTTTCTGGGGAAACAAAAGAGTTTGATGTAGTTGTAGAGTCACAGCCTTTAGAAGGAGCCACAGTATAATTCCCCTTTTCCAGTGTGAGGAAAAACTGTGACTTGTGTTCATCAGATGCAGTAGGAGATGCTGGCACTGAATCAGCTCTCTCTTTTGCTGCTTGACACGCACTACTGTTATCATTCTTTACAAGGACAGCATTCGGCGATGAGACTTTCTTTGGAACATAATTCTTTGGTTTTGGTGGGACAGGAGGTTTTTTCTTTTTCTCACCAGATGGCAATGACTGGGCATTTGAGAGCAGTGTACTTTTCCGCCCAAGAGAGCTTCCTCTTGGCGGTGGGGGAGGTCTTGGTGGCTTTTTGCTTGTCATTGAATCCAAATCGCTTGTGGGTTTTGCCGCATTTAATTCTGGCTTCATGTTCTCTTTCCTTTCTGTGCTTGGACTTGACATTTCATTAGGTCTTGTTGTTCCATTCTTTTTGTATTTCCTGGGTGGCGGCACAGGAGGTCCTGTAGTATGCCTTCTGCCAGAGATTAAAACAAACAACAATTTCAGCTTGTAGATGTACTGTAGAGGATTGTACACAGCAGTGACCTTTGTTAGAGGACATGCACAAGTACTTGTAGGTTGTGCCAATTGTGCAAACAAGTTGTACCATAGCCTGGGTTAGCAGATCTTCCAGTCGGCTTTTATTGTAAGTGGATTCTCTCCACCACTTGCCCAGTGGGCAAGTGACGTTTCTTGCCAGAAAAACGTTTTGAGAAAATTAAAATTACAGAATGAAATACTGTGTCAAACTTTTTGGGAGTTAGTGATTAGCTCATCAGGCTAGTACAATACATGTGTCTTTGAAAGACAACATAGCACAAGAACAGTGTTTAGTATGTTGCATCTCCAGTAAAGATTACTCTACGGCTGTCATTAAGTTTTGAGTCAACTTTAGCCTTGATCTTCATACATGTACACTGTACTTATAGCTTGTGTCAGTTGTGCAAACAAGTTGTGTGATAACCTGGGATTAGTGGATTTTCCAGTCGGTTTTTACTGTAAGTGGATTCACCCCATCACTTGCCCAGTGGGCAAGTGACATTTCTTGCTAGAAAAACTTTTCGAGAAAATTCAAATTACAGACTGAAATTTATACTGTAAGTGTCAAACTTTTTGGGAGTTAGTGATTTAGATTTTTAGACTAGTATATGAAGAACAGTGTTAGTACATTGCATCCCTAGTAAAGATTACTCTAAGGCTGTCATTAAGTTTGAGTCAAATTTAGCTTTGATCTTCACACCTGTAACAAACTTGTTACATTTTGAGTGAATTGTATCTGAACTATAGGCAAGTCACATGTAACATCAAGGGCACATCAAACATTCTCAGCCATAGCAGGCGTTATGGGCTACAGCCCTTATTGACAGCCCTGTAATTTATCCTCTGACAGTATCACATACATGTACACTGTAGAGGGCAGCATTACAAGGCATGCAGTTAGTACCCAGTCTGGCAAATAATGTATTTACATTAAACATTTCCATCCAGTGTTAGAATGTACTATGTCTAACAATACAAAAATAAACTTACTCTCCAAGAGTATCTCCATCATCACTGTGCTCTGTTAAGAACAATAGAAAGATTTAAAAACAATCAAAAACTCAAAGACATGTGATTGTCATACTATACAGTCATGTAACTTATACTAAAGATTAAATGCCATGTATTGATATCAAAATTCTCTTGCTCATAAGATTGAATTAAAAAGTGTAGTGTAGTGCACAGTTTACCATTCTTGTCCAAAACCTTTTTCATTGAAAAAATGTCAGAGGTCATTTTAGAGTAACAGAAAGAGTTTGATTTATTACGCTATGAGCACAAAAATCTAATTTATTTATTTTCTACAAGTGGTACTTTGATTGTGGTATTGATTGTTTGTCTTTACAAAATCTCTGATTGTTTCTGATCTGATTGGTTCTATCATTTCATTGCTTATTCTTCCAATCAATGACCAGGATTGCACATGCTGGCCCTTAAATGGGAATAATATCATTCTTGATTTTTAGGGTGCCTACTAAATAAAAACAAAAGTTATCATTTATTAGACTTTAGACTTCTTTTATATGAATATAGAGTCCAGCTCTCAGCTGTACTTGATTTACAATTCACTCAAAAAATAAACATGGACACCATATCTCATCGAAAACAAAGTGCATTCCATTGAACAGTGTTTCCACCAGACCGCGCCATTACAGGAATCCTGCATTGAAATTGCGGGAATCCTGCCAATTTGGCCATTTTCCTTTACAAGTCAAGACTGTAGGCTTAACACAGGCACAGAAGCCAGCCCTGGCAGCCAGCCCAGGGCTCAATATTACGACCGATACAGTCGCCAAAGCAACTAACATTTGATCCTTGGCGACCAAAAATTCTGGTTCAGTCGCCACAATGGCGCCTACATTTCTTTGTGTTGATGATCAATAATGGTTATTTTCTCACACATTATGTCCTTCTAGAAAATTATATTGAAAGATCGTTGCTTCTAAAACATTCAACATGAGAAAAGAAGTCAATTCGTCCTTTTGCTTTGCTGTATTGATTCTCTCACATTGGAAAACACTGTGTCTGAAATCACCCTATAATGCATTACAAACCCTTCATCATTGACTAGGTCATGTATGCCTATGGATTGTTCTCTTGTAATGCACGGATCCTTCTTACTAGCATCTGATTCAAAAGAAACTTCATTGAGTAGAAACACTTCAAAAAGCACTTACTATTAAATTTTATCATACATCCTAGTAAACTGCTTTATTTTCCTTGGTACCCTGCTGCATTTTTCCTTCTGTAGCTTTCAATTTATTGGCCCTTTTCTTAAAAACTGGCCTCTAAAAAAGGTTTTCAGGAGCCACTTTGACCCTCAAGTAACATTTTCTGGCTGAAACACTGATTGAAAATCCACAAATCTCATTGTCATCTATTCCCTGATAGAACAAGATATATGCTCTTGAAAGTGAAAGACTAAATAACTGCATGTACATTTGTATTCTTAATTTTTGGCTCCAAAATAATAAAACTTGTGGGTTTTGGAATGTCATTATACATAATTACGAATGTCTACAACAACAATTAGACCATTCGCCTTAACTTTCTTTCGGCGACATTCAACTCAGTTTCATCTCTTTGACCATTCATTCAAGAACACTTGAGCTCACAGCCTAATTTTTAACTACATAAAGAATTTCCAAGCTTTTAGTCTCAGCAATCACTGCAATACCAGGCCATGTTGGATATACAATTATTCTAACATGACTCAAAGGCTTTCAGGACAAAATTTTAAATTTGACAAAGTTTCCACTGTCCCTCAGTTCCCAAAAGAGACTTGAATACAGAGAGAACACAACCAAGTTTAGGAGTTTGTCCCAAAAGCCTTGGAGCTACAGTATGTAAGAATATTGATGCATTTTGCCCCCTAAACCAAAAACCTAATCAAAAAAGTCAACCGGAATACTTAAAGCTCTAATTAAGTCCAAGAAAAAACCAAATACATCCTAAAATTAAGAGTTATCAAAACAAAATAGCTAAAAAATATGAAACTGAATGTAAAATAAATAAAAATTATTATTTTGGAAAAAAAAGGGATATTTTAGCCCTGGCCAGAAATTAAATCATAATGTAGGTAGATTAAATATGTAAGTAGCCAAAGAAATAATTCAGATTGATTCACTCTTTGTAATCACAAAGTTATTCATTTCTTTATTTTTTTGGTGTGTCCTTTTCTCTTGTTGTCTCTTTTCTCGCGTAATTTTCGTCCTTGTCACTTGTAATATAATGTAAGCTACTGATGTAAACTTAATAGCCATTTATTAATTTTAAGCCTATTTTTTTTACAAATTGATGTAAGCTGTTGAATTGAAATAAAAATGTGAAGGAAAAAAAAAAAGAATATTGATGCATCCAGCGTGGCCTATTGCTTAGCATTCCTTATATAATTTGACAGTCAGCAGTACATCCCCTATAATTTTTCTGCAACCCTGAAACTTTTTGCCTTCATGACCAGGAATTGAATTTTGTTTAATTTCCCATGTAAACATCAGCAGTATTGAAATGACAACTTAAAGCAGCTGCCTCCAAAACAAGTCACAATGAATCAAAATAACCCTTACTACAATTAAATGTAAAAATTAATCACAGACACCTATAATTCTTGATGTGAGTGTCAACATGACCTTTGTATAGAAATATACACTGTTCTGAAAAAAAATTTCTGTTCATTTTTTTTTTTCTTTTTTTAATGAAACAGGCTTCATAGTCCAATTGGTAACTTTAAATTATCCGTCAAAATGAGTGCACCTGTACTTGACTAAATTGGTTATATTATTCTCTAAATAAACTATAGCAGAGAATTGAAGTTGCTATGGACATATGACCTGACTGTGCAATAACTTAATTAACCATGAAGGGGCCCAGCCTAAATGCAAATCTATATATTAGACTTTAAGAATAAATAAAATGCTTTCAAAAAGCTAAGGTGATTTTAAAAAAGTACACAATGTAAAGAAATATACGCTCATACGAATTAACAAACACCGGGATATTCCACGGACTCTAACAAGACGCTTTGTGAAATCAATCTTTAGTTCTATTGTTCAGTTTGACAAGCGTGTCAACAGGTTTACGTCCTAAGTATCGGAAATCTTTTCCGCTTCAAAAATTGGGTTGCATTCAGTGAATTATGAGGAAAGAAGACCGTAAAATGGAGCGAGCGAAGGTTGTGAAGTGAAGATCATGAACAGAGTGGAATAAAGACAAAGAAACCACGAAAACATCACAATGATCTCATACTTCACCAGGACACTTCAAAGAAGCGAGAATTAAAGTTTGTGGCTCACCGATCAGCTCTTCACGGTTCTTTTTCCTGGGCGGGGGACTTTCTCCAGAGTGTCTATCTGCAAAACCATGCGGTAAAAGGCAATTTAGAATACACCAGCTTCAAGAAATCGACTGAGGTTCGATAGAGGAAATAAGATATCAAATCGACGACACGTTGAACGCACAGGCGGAAATGCCTACTGCATTAGACTTTCACGCGTCCAAACAAGCCCTGAACAAACAGATTTGCGCGAAAGTGAATTCTGATCTCAAATAAACTCATCTATTAATAAACTAACCATCTAACTTTAGAAAGACGCATGTACATGTATATGGCCCAACAAGAAACACCCCCAAATATTTCAGCTATTCCCAATGTTAGCAGCCATAGCGAACAACACAACATTCAAACGACATACGGTACCTTCGAACACTTTGGCTTTCTCCTTCACACTCATTCTCTCTTGTGCACAACACCAAAAAGTTGATAGTTAGCATCTACGGCGGTTACATTCCTGATTTGCCATGTTAATATTGCACATCTTTTGTGATGAAAACATTTATTCGCTACAAAATGTTCACTTCCTCTGCTCTGTCTTTGATCACATGATTTGCATACAGGAAACCGCTGACCCTACAGTCTGTTTTCAAATTTGTGCATGCATAATTTTTGCGATTCAGGAGGAAATAATTTTTGGGAGCATACACAAATTCAAAAATTGTCTGGAGGTTGATCAACAGACATTTTGATGACTGCACTAAAGAAATGGGTGACCGATTCAATAAAGATTGATGAAACGTTCAGGTCTAATTTAAGAAAATGTACTATACTGGGGATTAAAACATTTCATTTGATCTTTATACTTCACATTGAACTTTTTCCACACCTAATTTCCGCGGCATCCCAATGAAATGAATCATTCGAAACCCTGATTTTTTTTCCCCTGTTATCTGAGTGATCTTTTGAAAATGCAATCAAAAGGGCATCCAGGTTGAGACAAAACGAGAGGACATAACCGACATGAATTTCCACCGCTTTTTCACACCCTTAATTTCCTTTTGAACATCTTTGAGTATGTTACTTTAGGTTTCATTTCAGACCATACAGATACGAAAGCCGAGTTTACCAAAGGCTCTGGCCGACCCAGTGTCAGCTGCCATCAGTTGTCGTAGGATCGATCCATTTTGTTGTGGGGTGTGGCGGAAAAGCGTGGTATGAAACAGATATCAAAATTCAAAACGTAAGTTAGTTTCTTCCGCTCAGCCCTGTTCTTTTGTGTTGTAGGAAATCAAGTGACAAGCTCCGCCTCTGAACGGAAGAGCATTTCAGCAAAATCTTTACCTTTAATTCCGGTAAACTTAAAGCTAAATATAACTTGTAAGGGGTTTTGACTGGATGCCAGAAGACGAGTTTCAACGGTTAATTTAATCTAATCTGCAAGGCGTTCATCTATAAAAAGAAAATTGAAAATTTGACATTCGAAGAGTTTGGCGAATCTCTTTACATTGTAAAACAGCTTTCGGGCGTTTGGTTGGTTCGAAATATCGGGAGGCTGATTTGTGCTATCAAAATTTTCAGAGCAAGTTTCAGTTTTTGAGCTTAATAAAAATACGTTTCCTGTCAGCATAGCATCGATTATGTATTAATCGATTTTAAATTGGAAATCAAGTCCCGGAAAACCCTTTAGCTCTAATCAGCAGGAGTTTTTCCCCGCGGGGAGGGGTACCCCTTTATATGGGCTATGGTTTTTTCAGTCGTTTTGGTCATAAAACGGGTATAGATTTTGGCCATTTTGCCCTCTAGTCTTGAATTGGGTATGTTTTTTTTTTAGAATCTACTTTTTTCGATTCATCATTATCAATAACACCATCAACAAAAAGGCCTTTCACAATGCGTTTAATATCGGTCTGATTTAGGGAACTAATTGTAAGGCAGGTCTGAATCAGGGTATTGATTTAAGGGTCAGGCGTTTTCAATTGGGTATCAAATTTTTGGTCAGGTCATTAATGGGGTAAGGAATTTGTTTTGGGAAGCGGGCCGCACACCCCCACCTTATTCGCATTATTCTGATTTGTTCCAGTGTCCTGTCCATAGAAAAATTAAACTCATAAGCTTTCGTCCTTTCGCGCGCACATTATTATGTTACTTTCCACCTTGACCTTACTTTCTGCGCTCGACTCTTCAATGGCAACCTGAAAGCAATAAGTAAACTCAACCATAGAAAAGTCCTGCACTATTTTCATGCATCACTTTTCAAACTCTTCGAACAGAATTAAAAAGTCTTGCTCTTTAAGGAATGGCTGGCTAGATTTTGCATACTAGTTAATGTTGTGCCCTTCCACCTTTTTCTCGAGACCTCTACCACTTTTCTAATTGTGCTTATACTTTGCGATCTTTTTCCATTTTTCTCCTCGTGAAAACCAGAACATGTCATCATAATAAATGATCCTCAAAGAAAAAGTAAAAAATAAAATGAAAATAAATGATTCTCGTCCCAGACCCTGGGACCTTTGCACGAGGAATGGTGGTTTTACAGGCACCTGATTTGACCGACTATACAGATTTGTGGATCAAAATTTTCAGTTATTCAACGCTGGTTTCCATGGGTGACCTCCAACTAAAATCGTTCGATTAGAGCACAGACCGTCAGGAAGTTTACTGAAACTGAATTACGGGAAGAATTTTGTCGAAGTCCTTTATAACGAAGCATGTGGATGCTACTTTCAGCTGGAATTTTATTTTTGCCTCATATTCTCTTTGTTAACATCTGTTTGAGTTTAGGTATATGGGTGCTCCATAGAACGGTTTTAGTTAAGACCAACCAGATGATATTTCGTTCTACTCTTCCGTGGATAAGAGGCATAGAGCGGCATGGTGGTAGGTTTGAAAGCAAAGATCGATCAATATTTTAGAGTTATCGAGTTTATTGAAAAGAGATCATCCCTTTTAATAACGTTACCTCGACTATTGAACAAAATATTACCCTAGCTTAAGGAATAATATCGTCCCTTAGAAAAGGAAAGATCACATTCTATTGAGCAAAACACCTTCAGTCACTTAACTGTTGATGAAAACTGAAAAGTGAAAAGTTCATTGCAGTGCAGTAATACTTACGGAAACCATGACAACAAAAAGAAAGAAAAGCTTTCTAACCGGAAGAAGTTTAAAACAGCTAAACGAATACACCCCATATCAGCTTAGATGAAGAATTTTCCTCGCGTATTTCTCGACATTTACAGCAACTCAGTTTTGTACAACACGGCTCCCATGATCCAGCTTAATGAATACCCTTTTAATTCCTTTTGAACGTAAATTTGCTTGTTCTGAGGCATTTTATAACCTTTACTCAAGAGCTCGAACACAATTTCCCCACAAACACGAGAACTTCACATATCCTTCATCAATCGGCTTCACCACGTTGTACGGCTTGGAGCAGAACTTTCTTGCAGCACAGCCTATTTGCTCTACCGTGACGGGCCTGTCCTCGCATATCACAGCGCCTATACGATCGATCACAGTGTGAAAAGCAGAGAAAGCGATGAATCTGCCGGTTAACTGCGGCTGATCATGGAATGGACAATCTTCAGACTCTCGATTCTCACAGAACAACATATCATTGATAAGTTTGCGGCACACCTAGAAAAATAGTGAGTAAGGTACATGTAAGCAAATAAGCAATCAATTATAGCAAGTAAGTAAATATAATAAGTGAGACCTTGAGTAAAAACAGGAGCCATAATCGGGGACGGAGACCGTAAGTCTTGGGATCCGCGCGCACCTATGATATGGGACAATTTTTCTATTTTTAGAACAAATTGCGCCATCCTGACGTCATATATCCGCGCGGATTCATGCACATGTCAGGGGCTCTCGCGTGGATGTTGTCACGTTGCGTGATCAAATGGTGAGAGTTGAGAGACCTTGAGGGATTATCGTGCGTATTTTTCACAGCGATGGCAGGGAATAAGGCAGGGAATACGAACCAGGGCGCCTATATGTAGTTTTATGCTCTGAGCTAACGGAAAAGGTGGGTTTTTCAGGGTCGAAAACAAGACTTCAATCTCGCGCTGGGAATGAATAATAAGATCTGGTCGCGCTAGTTGTAAGCTTACGCGTATGTTTTTGCGTTTGTTCTGACTTAAGAATATAGCAAGAAAACTCTCTACTCTGGTATCGAGTTAATTTGTGAGTTTCTCAGACAATGGTTAATCATAATCAAAACCTGTTTTGATGGTTTCTTATTGTTTCTGCTTGTTTGGTGAGCTTGCAAAAGTTTTTGAAAGGAAAGTCTGACGCGTACAATTAGCTCATTTGCATAGTGCAGCTCGTGCACTTTCAAGTCCGAGTCGGTGTTTTCAATTGTCAACAAATCTTGACAAAGATTTCTTTCGTTATCTTTTGTACTGAGATGCTGCAACAAATTTCACGAACGCAAAAAATGCTACTAACATCATGTGGGTTTCTTCAACATAAACATAGTGAAGTTTTACACTGCGAAAATGAAAATAAACAAGGAGTTTTGATAACTCGATCAACAAAATCGAAATCGTTATTCGAAGTTGATTAAAGAAAGCGTCAACGTAACTTTGCTGATTACTTCTGCTTTATTCACATATTTTCAGCTTAGCTTTTAATATGTTCTCAAACATTTTTCAATCTTAAACATATTTAAAAACCATAGAATTATTGTTTGAGTTCGATGTACGTTTTCACACGAAAGTGCGGCGCAAGTACAATTTGTCATGTTTACTGACTGTACAAAACAAACATCGGCGGGCGCTCTCATTCATCGACAACAGAGAATTTGGTGGATTTTTACACGAATAAAACTGAGCAGTATCTACGGACGTAAAGTTATTGGGCCTTGATGAAACATCAAGCGTTGCTTACAATTCAGGCGAAACTCAAACTGACCAAACTAGCAATTATTTTGTTTTACTTTTCAGTCGCGATAGACTGGAAAATTGCTCGCAAGCGTGTGGCAAGAGGAGCTAGGAAACTATGAAGTCCTAAAGCTCTGCTATATCTAAATATATCCAGCTAGTTTTTTGCTGTGTCATGGAAAAGCTGTTAATCTTCAACATATGTGAAATTTAAAGTGGAGTAATGTACAGCTCATGTAAAAGAAGCATCCGTCGGAACACAACTTGGTCAGCGATATATATAAGCTTGAAGCGGAACATACCTAAATTCGACACTGTCTTACTTCACTCAAACTGGAGCAGCTTACGACGAAAATAGTAAAGAAAAATTTTAACAGACGTAAACGCGTTGAGTTGTGGGCCAAAAACATGAAAACTTTCGGAATTTCGGACGCCATTTCCCTCGCGGGACATCCGCAAAAATCCTCGCAGCATGTACGCGCGTGTGCAGCAGGCGATGGCGCAATTTGTTCTAAAAATAGAATTATTGTCCCATATCATGGGGACAACCCCAATACTAGAAATGGCTCGCGCTTACGGTCTCCGTCCCCGATTATGGCTCCTGGTAGAAAGTGCTAATTTTTCTTGAACATACAGTTGATTGGTGACACAAAAAAATCAAAAACAACACAAAAATAATACAATCTATAAAGTACATTATCTTTTACGGTGGATCCCGATTTTTCGAACCACGGGGAACAAAATTTGTTTCAAAAAAAGGAAGGTTGCAAAAATCGCCGAGAAAATTTTCCCAAACTTCATATACAAATATGATTGGAATTGAAAACTTTCAGAACTTTTAAATATGAAAAAAAGGTACCTTCTTTCAGGTATAGTTTGAAGTCCCGTTTATCTCCTCCTAATCAGATGATTCAACCGCATTGAGCCCCTCTATGGGTATTTATACGCGATGATTACCGCGGAAGAAACGAAGATCTCAAGATTGAAACGCAGATTTAAAAATTCGCGCAATAAGATTATTGACCAATATCAAGATATAAAGTAAAAAAACTACAATGCACAATGTTAATCATAGGCTGCGATTTGAGTGCGTTTGTACAACACATGCCTTCTGTCACTGCGTAATTTTTTTCGGGCAATAAGGTCACCGCTCCCGCGAAGATTTGCCAAAAAATGCGACGAAAACGAGTTTTTGGCGTACCAATAGAGAGGCTTAACACGAGGGAAACTGATTAAATTTCTGACTTAGTTTTGACTGCTGAGGTGAACATGAGCAGCGAGATCTAAAATACTCTTATTTCCACTTAGAAAGGGTCTGCATATGGATGCACGAGTTAAAATTTCTGCCCATTTCTCAGCTATCGCTGTAGGTCTTAGATCTTAGCTATTGGTCAAAGACACGCAGCATTTCTGAGCCGCGCCAACGGTTAAGCCTTCAACAAATTTTCCACAATCACCTAAACCCACCCAGACTCTTATAAGTGACTGTGATAGAAGTATCTAGCCTACCTCCGAGTTAGGCTGTCCAATAACATTCATGCTTTCGGATCCGATCGATCCCATGAAGCCTTCATGATGACAAGGACTCTTGGCATATTCCAGACCACCCACGTTGGCTAACGATTTGTTTTTCCACTGATCCAGAAACTCCAGATAGCGATCGTGAATCCTTGCCAGCCCCATATCCAAATAGCTTCTGGCGAACAATCTGTAGATTTTCTTTCCCAGTTTTACGGTCGTACTGTGTCTAGGCTTCTTGAAAAGACTCATTGTGTTTTGGGTCGAGGCCCCGCCCATGTCTAAGACGCCCCAAGAAAAGCCCCGTCTCTTTGGCGAAGTCAACACGCCTTGAATGAAATTTACGGTGATCCAGGCGAAGATAGCTTCTTCTTTCCCTGAAATAACTTGGACATTGTCATCTTTGAAAAGGAATGGCGAGTCATCGCTGTTCAGTATTTCTTTTACCTTATTCATGATGGCATCTTGATCTGGCTCGGGCAATAGGCGCATACCAGCGGTCGCTAGCACGACAAAAGGAGTAGAGCTCTGTTTTTCTTTTGGGATAATCTTGTCAGCTTCGTCAAATAATTTCTGAAAGTACGCCTCGATGTCGTCCGGTTTGTTAAGCATCGACGAAAGCCCCGGTTTGACTTTTCCAAGCGAGTTGGTCAGTTCTTCATCATCGTCAACGCTGTCAACTTTTCCATTTCCGTTCAAGTTGAATTTGTAGATGTACATCCGACTGCCCGTCGATCCAGCGTCAATCAGGATAGCATAGCTAATATCCGGGGAACTTGAACTTGCACGGCGACCGTGACATCCCGTTGGGGCCTGGAGCCAAAAGAGAAATGCCGGCAATAGTAGAACAAAGCCAGTCATCTGAAACGACAACGAACGTACAGTGGTCCATTGGTCAAGAATCACTGACTAACACTAAACAGCCCAAGAATTCTTTCCAATATATACAATTTTGAAAGATTGAGAAAAGTTTTACTCATATCAAAAGTTTTGTTTTAAAATAGGAGTGGTTCGCATAATCACCTGTTTGCATAATCACCTGTTTAGAACAATAGCCTAACAATAAAGCAGCCCAGATGTTTAAAAATGGTCAAAAATCCAGGTCAGATGCATAAATAGATGCTACATAATTAACCGCGACTAAACGTTTCGCAATCGTGTTATTTCTACGTGTAGCTAACTCTCGAGGTTGTTTGCTTTAAAGGCATCAATGCTGTATCAAACAAACACTGAATGCGCGCGTTGGTCGCCCAGTATTAAACTGAAATAATTTTTCGCTCCATAATTATCCGTTCATTTTACTTCTAGAAGCTTAGGCCTCTTCCAAACGTCGTATTTCTGCCGTGCGACCTGTCAGTCAAGAATTAAATTTAACTCTTTTTTTAGCACTCGGAAGGCCTTTACGGGCGCGATTTGGCTTCAAACAGCGTGTTGCCCGACTTCTTCTCTTAATAAGCAGCGAACCAAACACGATTAATTGGTTTGGTTGTTTTCTTGGACGAGGAGGTAGCAATAATTTGAATTATCACCACGCACATATGCCAAACATTTTTTTTTAACTCTCTTACTATAAAAAAAACACCATAGTTATTCTGATATTTGTTTCTGCCATGGTTATAAATTTACTAAGAACGTTTTGAACCTACCTGGAAAATCAAATCAACTCTGACTTCTCAATAAGTAAAGATTTCTCTTCTCGCCTGTGTTTTTCCAAAACTGTGGAGCTAAATAGCAATCCCTCGGCTTTTATCAAAGTTTCTTGGTCCGCTGAGGATAGTTCCTAAAGGGTTTTCTTAGTTTTGTAAGTACCGTTTGCAACTCTCGGCTCGATTGAATTTAAACACAATGGGTATAAAAGAGATCAAGAGGCCATACTTCGGAGCCGCGACACAAAGCGGTTAACATGACAATTTAGCCAGCATATAGAACAATATTGACTAGTTAACTAAGATTTTAATTAATCCCTTCGGCAAAATTTTCTTGACACTTTTTTTACCACACCCATAAAACTGTAAATCAACATGGTGCTATCTTTTCTCTTAGCCTTGCCTTCCTCATACGTTCATACGCAAGGCAATTAGCTTGTTTCAAGCTGGTCCAAATCATAGTTAATAAAGGGAACTGGTAATGAAGCCCCGCAAATATCAAAGGAGCAAACAAAGATGCCAAGATTTATTTTGGAAGGTCCATGACCGTGCATAAGCTTTTGTTTTGCGCTCGTACACTATGCATGAATTACGTAACCAACAAGTTTCTGATGTAGAAATATTGAAGGACCGTAGCCAGGGTTGAGCATAATAAAAATTTAAAAACGATCTCTGGCTAAAAATGTTTATAGATATACGAGCTTTCCACTGTTAGATCTACAATCTTCCACGGGTAAAGATGAATAACGAAATATGAGTATAAATGAGTAAAAATAAAAAGAATGGACTATGTAAATTAATTATGAATGTGTGTAAAAAGAATGTTGTATTGCCCAGGGAGTGGGCAAGAATTGTTGACAGCATTTGGAGTCACCATAGTATGCCACGATTCTAATGTTTTCCTAATTCGGAAACTGCCTTTGTCAATTACGGAGGCGTTGTTAAAGTCAATAATCTCTTCCATACATCAAAGGTATAACTGAGCCCTTGACCCGCGTCCTAAAAAAACATGATATTTCTGTCATAAATAAGCCGATGACCACTCTACAACAACAGTTCCCGGCCCCGAAATGTCGTCCTGCTCCGGATTCACAAACCAACGTTGTTTACAAAATTCCTTGCGCCGACTGTTCATGGTGTTATATCGGTGAAACTGGCAGAGCGTTTAACACCCGAAGAAAAGACCGCATAAGAAATGTCAAAATAGCGGCTAAATGCTCCAAAATTGCGAACCATGCGTGGTCCCATGAACATTCTATTGACTTTAACAACAGCTCCTTAATTGACAAAGGCAGTTTCCAATTAAGGAAAGCATTAGAATCGTGGCATACTATGGTGACTCCAAATGCTGTCAACAATTCTTGCCCACTCCCTGGGCAATACAACATTCTTTTTACACACATTCATAATTAATTTACATAGTCCATTCTTTTTATTTTTACTCATTTATATTCATGTTTCGTCATTCATCTTTACCCGTCGAAGACTGTAGACCTAACAGTCGGAAGCTCGTATATCTATAAACATTTTAGCCAGAGATCGTTTTTAAATTTTTAGTACGTTTCTAATGGTTAGTTCCTCGGTACAGAGTAAACAGCTATTGTGTTTTGTGCACGGCCAAGGCCGAAAAAGCGAACAAAAACATACAACAAAGAACTTTGTCGAGTTTCATAACCATTCCCCTCTATTAGCTATGTCCAAATCAGCGGAATGAAACCTTCCCAATTCATTTTTTCGTCAAGATAAGGATTTTTTTCATGAAGCATTAAGCTGATAAGAGTGCTGCAAATTTCAATTGAGGATCTGAATGGAAGAGCTGGAATTGCAAGTTCCTAGTTAAATATTCGACGATCTCTTCGAATTTCTCAGCTATCAGTAGCCGATTTTTTGTCGTAGAACTGCAGATTTTTTGTCGGGGACAAATCGGGTTAAAATTTGTCAGGCCATCAGCTTGCCGCACACTAGCCGATTTTTGTGGCGACTAACCGCGTTGAGACTTGGGGCCGAGTCGCCCAAAATCAAGATGGCGCTTATTCCACTGACGTGACTCTCATGACATTTCCTAATTGGTTGAGGGGCGCGCGAGCCCCGACAACTTGGTCCACCGCACACTAGCCGACAAGGCCCGAAAAGACGTTTTGAGATCTAGCACTGTCAGATATCGTCCGGCAAGCCCCGATCTTGTCGCAGACTTGTCTAAATTCACCGCACACAAGCCCGCAAGTGAAGATTTTTTGTCGGCTAGTGTGCGGCGGCCTATTAGAATGTAGTTACATATCAGTTAGAAATGCGCCATTGAAATTTACATCACATAGTTCAGGTATATCGTGGTGTTGTGGAAATCTTTGAATGTAATATATGAAACACGAATGCCAGTGTTTGACCACACTTCCAAACCCTTAGAAGAGAGTTGAAAATACGACGCACAACAGAGTATTTTGGAGGTGTTTGGAAATGTGGTTAAACAAGATCTTGAGTGTTTGATGTTACTTCTCAATCAAAACTAAAACTAAGGAAAAAAAGATGAAATAGAATCGTTAACCCTTTGGTAATTTAGATGAGATATCCAAACACCGTCGCGGTCATGATTTCCTTTGTTTAAACTTGATGACTTATTAATGAGTTTTAGTGTGTATTTTGGGGTGGATATTGTCTACCAGACTAGTGAATGTTGTTATTTACGTGTTCCGATTGGCTCCTCAGACTTCGGATATCCTTACCTATTCATGTCCGTGCAAAACAAAATGGCTCCCCTTTTTGCTTAGGTGCCAAGAGCACAAATTTTTCACAAACAGGTTCACTGGATTACCGCTATCTTTGGATTATCTATGCCTTCGGAATGCAGTGTCTATGAGAAGCTTTACACTCATAGGTTCACTAATAATTTTAAAAAAAATCATAAATGCTACGCATACAATATGTTTTGTTTATCTTTGCGAAATTAGGTGAATGCAAGAGACCATGGTACATGGGTCAATTTCCGTATTTGAAAAAATTCTAACTTGCGCCGAGGATTTTGGGACTAAAACAAAAGAAATCAAATTAAGATGGAGGTACGAATAAACAATTTCCTTTGTGTTAGTGCTCTAAGCCTCTCAGCCTTAATTACAATAAGAACGTGGCTGTGTTCACTTTCAAACAGTAAGTGTTAATTTGGTTGCAAACGCAATCCAGGCCAAATAAATTTCAACATTCTCTACCTTTCATTAACAGTCACTTTCAAAAGTCAAGAACTCCTGTTAATTGAATAGCAATCCGCTCCTAATGATCGGTTTGACCATGCATGAAGGCACCACAAACTTTCAACTGGGTTCCTTCGCCTCCCATGGGGTCAATGGATGCTTTTCAATTAACCGGAATTCATTCCATTCAAGCATTTTTGTTGCCATGCTTCTTCCATTCATTAGTACGATCGAAAACGTGCTTGGGGCTGACACATCGTACATTATGCTGCCATAATTTTGAGTATAATAGGACATTTGCTGGCAACCCTACTATACTTGGTATCTTTCGAATTAATCGTTGACGTGTGTTACCGGGTGGAGACTAATTTTGCGGCATAATCGTATCTATAGCAAAATTCTCGATCGTGATTGGTTCTCCGCGCCCATTTGTAACGTGATCGGCGCGTTGTCACGTGGGTGTCCAATTACAGGTATCCAGTTACAACTTTTTGTAATTGGATGCTTACGCCATTCGCACGTCAATTACGCGCCCTCTAATGGCTTCCTTCTAAATGTTTTCTACAGTTTTTAAAACTTATGGAACACTACTGACTTTTTGGCTCAAAAAAAGTCTCGAAGGCTTTTTCTCCTGAAATGTTGCGGATACGATTAATTAGTACTACATTTGGACCTCGAGTCGTACAATTCAGACCTCGAGTCGTACAATTCGGGGACTAATCGTCCTCGTAATTTCAAATAGGTTTCGCGCTTCGCGTTCGTCTGATTTTTGAAATTACTCGCGCGATTATTCCCTGAATTGTACTTCACTCGGTCAAATTACTATTACTTACATAGACACGAGTGTTTTACTAAAAGAAACACCACTCGTAAAATTCGTACGAAACTACATCCGGGAATCGCGTGATGTATTTTTCATATCCATATACGATGTAAGCGGCTGATTGATGTTGGTAGAGAGAGTGCAGTTATTAGGTATTAAAGGAACAAGGATGGAGAAGTTTAACACGGATTAGAAACGACCAACTTGAATTGTTTAGGCTGGCGAAAACCTTATCGTAACTCCTTTAATCTAACAGTTAAATGAGGTGAGGTAGGTAGGTAAGTCTGCATACGAGCCAAGTAGCCCATCAGGCCGGAGCTTATCCGACTTATCCGGGTTTCTGTAGCATGAAGCGTCAGAAACGACAGGGAATATTTCTTCTCCCCCCTGTATGTGATGCTAGTCCATCGCAGGGTTACCCCCAGCGTTAAGTTCGCCGGTAACCATTTATACACCTGGGTGGAGAGAGGCGTTGTGGGAGTAAAGTGTCTTGCCCAAGAACACAACGCAATGTCCCCGGCCAGGACTCGAACCCAGATCGCTCGATCCGGAGACGAGCGCACTAACCATGAGGCCACTTCGCCTCCCAATCGGATGAACCGGCGTAAAAAATAACCAGTTTCAGAGATTTCAAACATGGTTTATTCAAACTGAGAATTATTCACAAGACAGTGTCTCCTGTGGAAATCTTCTGTCTATGAGCAGCTTTCAGTTCTGCAACCTCAATGAAGACTGAATTACTGGGAACAACTCCGGACCCATTACAGCGCTGAAAACAAAGAAGTTTTTGAAGGCTATGTCTGTAGCGCTTTCTACAAGCCACGTAGATAAAAGGATTCGCTAAAGTGTTTGCAAACATCAAGGCCATTGTTATGGTGTGTTCTAAGCCAAGTTCTTCTAGTGCTGTCTGCTTTCCTAAGTCGACTGCCATGCGAATCTATAGGGAATAAAGGACACATGGCAAAAGTTTTACACGAGGACACTGGCAGAATGTCTTGCAAATGATTCGTTTACCTAATACACTTTTTTTTAATAAGAATTTACATGTTTCATGCTCAGTCTGGACACTCCTACTTTTCTGCCGACATTAGGCTGAAAATATTACTGTGTGCATTCTTGGAATAGATTACAGAGTATTTAAGTTAAATAAATATATCTTATTAGATGTTTTGGTGTGTGGTATCGCTGTATACGAGTTGTGCCGTATTTTGACGAGCCCGTAGAGCGAGTTAAAATACCAACAACGAGTTAAAATATAAAGCGATACTACACACCAAAACATCTAATAAGAGATTTATTATCCAACTGCTGTAGTCAATAAATTTATCAATGAAAAGAGGGAGAGTCTGACAGTTTTGCGTGCGCGCGCCGACCTGTACGGCAAACAGGTTTTCTACTGTACAAATAACTGTACAATATCGCTGTATATTTGTACTGTTATTTGGACGGTATCCGCTGCAGTTGGATAATAAAAGAGGAATATTTTGCCATACTTTTCAATGGTTAAATAAGTTCATATAAAATTTAAAGATTATGCGATGTTGTATTCAAATTTTCAGTCAACACCTTCTTAGCTTTGGGTAAATTGTTTTAAATCAATCTTAAAATTTGGCCACCTTTAGCCTCAATATTTTAGCTCGCTTGAGGGAAGTCTGAAGTTCGACGGATATAACCCATACCAACATTAAAAACTGCATTTAATGTTACAGTTTTATGCAATGCAACACCACTAACCAGCCCTAAAAACATTTTAGCCTTTTAACACCTTCTGGACAGAACCAATATTAACAACTGCATTTAATATGACAGTTTTATGCAACGCAACACCACGAACCAGCCTGAAAAATTAAAACCCTCTAACTCCTTCTGGACAGAAAATTGTTCTTACATTGAGGCGTTTTCTAATCTTTATTCATAGCCTCGTTTTAGTAAATTACCCCACAAAAAGAAGACTTCCTGAAATCTACGTCAATTGATTTTTTCACATTCGGCTATCTAAATTGCCGCGTCTATCAACGGCAAATCTACAACACAAATTTAGTTTGCCGCCTCATCTTCCATATCTATCTGTGCAAATCTAAAAAAAAAATAAAATTGGTTTGCCTCGATCATTGTATTTTTCACTTTTTTTTTTAGCACGTCATTGTCACTTCAGAATGTCCAATAACAACTTCTGTAACTAGCGTCTGTAAAAAAAGCCAGAAAAGATACACGATATGAAATACAAAATCGGAAATAATAGATTAGGGTAGCTCTGTCCTGCTCGTGCAGCTGGGAATTAAGCATTATTTGCGAATAATAATGAGAATTAAATTGTCTAAAATCAAACGAAAAAAATAAATAAATAAATAAATAAATAAAATAAGCGCGCATTTTTAACGTAAATTGAATTCGAATCGTTCTTCCATGTTGATCAACCTTGACCCAGGGCCGTAACCAAGAACAGGCACACTGAGGCAATTTTTCTTCGGTTAAACCTCTGAACTTATTCATCTATTTATTTCATTTTCTTGTCAGAGGCTATGCATTCCAAATAAATAAATTAATAAATAAATAAACAAATAAATATGAAAGAAAAGGGTTTTTTCCTCTCATATTGTCTCGGTAAACATTTCCTGCTGCCTAAGTCTCTATGAAAATTCTCAGCTGTTCATTTAGTTTCATTTTTTACCTCAAGGTGTGTTTTCTTACCTTAGTAATTATCATTTAAAAGACGATTTCATATCGCCTATCACAACAGTTTTTCCTTACTTACCAATAGAGGTGTGTTGCACAAACAGAATACCAGAGCGACCTTTTTCGTCAAGGAAACAAAGGTCGAGCTTGAATCATCCATCGCTCGTACCGTCTGCCTGTGAAATTTAGACCTCCTGGTCTTTAGCGAAATAACTACGTGAATATTAAAACCCAGGACTAAGACCACGCAAGCCAAACCCTGGGTGACGAGAATGCCAAGAAATATTGTGTCTGGTAGCCCAGTTGGTGTTAAACTTAGGCTGCAAAACTGGCCAGTTTCGTAGTAGACAAACTCCCCAACACCGAAAAAAGGCGGAGATACGAACAAACCGACTATGAAAAATAAATAAATTAAGGCCGACTTGATTTTTTTCGTTGTAAAGGTACTTTGGTGTTGGAAAGGAAACACAGTGACGAGGAATCTCTGAAAACTCAATAAAGCCACAATCCACGCGGACCACAAAATTAAAATGGCGTTGACGAAACCGAAAAGGCTGCAAGTAATTTTGCCGCCCCACCAACCACAGTTTATAAACGAAGCTAATGGCATCAAACATTGCAATCCCAAGGATGTGGTGTCCGAACCTGCGAGGCAACAGATTAAGATATGAATTTGCTTGGCTCCGTTTGGAGTTGAATCTCTTGGCTTCGCCTTCAGCACCGCAATAAGAGCGAGTATGTTGACAACGAAGCCGAACGCAAACAGCGGGAAAATGTCCACTTTGAAGCAGACTTCTTCTTCTTGTAAAGTCGTGTTGTTCATATTGACGACAAATTGCTTCGATAGTTTATCTCAGAATCGGTTAGGTTTCGTTTCCTCTGAGTAAAAACTTCGTCCGCCAGTAAACACATGTATACGGTAATGGCGATTATGGAGCTTGCGTAGAATGTGCCTTCTGTGGTGTTATCACCTTGAAAATCAGCTTTATATTAGCTTCAATAGTTGAGCTCTATTTTGTCTCGCATATCAAGAGGTTGCTCAAAACTGAACCATTTACTTAATGTTCGAACTCGCCAATGTGTAAGGGTGATTATTTCAGCTGATTTGTCAAATATCAAACCATTGTCCTCGGGGCAAATTCATATAAGTCATTGACAAATTTTTAAATATATATCATTTGAATAACATGAGATATTTCAGATATCAAGGCATTTTCAAAATCTTGGGAGATTATCGTTCTTTTTGTTATTGAGTATTCAATTTCGTTTTACGCACATACCGCTCGTTTCCCCAAATCCATTAGAACATTTTGCTCTAGTTTGCCGAAACATGCACATAAGAACCGACTTGCGTCAATAGTGCGCTTTAAAAAAAAAAACTCATGTATTGTTTATGCGCCAGGCGATAAAAGGTCGGTATTGTTCCGTTTGTCATTGATTTCTTCCAAAACCGAAAACTATTCAGTGTTATAATGGTGGCATGTGAAATGGCCTTGCGTCAGTTTAGGCGGCTGAAAACGTGATTGTGAATATCAGCTGGCCATCAGAAAAATAAAAAGCGTTCAACACGTTTAAAGTGATTAAAATATTTTCTCAACAAAGCTAGATTATTTGAATGTCAATATCAGTGGATTGCTTTCTGTAGATAAGAAAAAAAAAAAAAGAAAGTACATCTGCCAGGGCTTTTGCAAAATCCCATTTCTCTTGAGAATTAATCACTTTGCGCTGTAAATTTCGGTGAAATTTTGAATAAACTGTCAGCGGGAAACAGCAGAGCGGAGGTAACTACCTGTCAGTTCAAGATGTCTGCATCACAAATAAATATTAAATAATTTCTCCGAGAGATTAACTTAAAGACTCCTAGTCAGTTTTTACCCTAAATATTTACCTAAATAATGGATTAAATACTACAATGCAAACCATCTTGTCATCATCTTTAATGGAGCGCAAACAAAGCGCTGCCAAATATGAAGTGTCTGAAGTTAGTTGACTGGGGAGGAGCAAGCGAAGGGAAAAGAAACTTAAATGAATGCTGAGTTTTTCTGGTTATTTCTTGGGCCACTTAATTTTTTCTGCCTTTTTCTCGGCTGCATGTACTTTCTCGATTTCATAAGCAAGTAAAAAAAAACCTTGACCATTCTTCTCCTATGTCAAAGCATACGGAGCATGCGCGTCCTCACTAAAACCTCGCTTCCTTCGGACACCTACGGATGTTTCGCAAATATTAATTGACTTGTTGCCTGGCTCGTGACCGTCAACGCAATCGCACGTGCTGCGCGCGTGGCCGACACGAAACTTACGAAAGTGTCCCTTTATCTCAACAGTGACTAAATACCCGCGCTTTTGAATTGAGACCACGAAGTATAATTTTAATGGATCACTTTGGTGCATAGAAAATTCCGGTTACTTTAGACAGTTCTCAGTGTTTTCCAATACAAAGGTACTATCAATTAAGATACAACGTCAATTTAGGGCACATCACCTGCTATTAAATTAAGGTTTCATTCCGGTTCAAAATTAACTTTCTTGATGCTCAAAACAAACTGCTCTAGTTGTCAGTGAGAATAAAAGCTTTGTTCATTTTAACCACAAGATACAACGCCCGTTGTCAATCATCAATTTTTCTCTCTGGCATTTCTACATTTCTCTAGTACTCAGCCGAAAGACGTTTTGCAAAATAGCTTGTAATTACCATTCTGGAGCGACATGGTGCATTTTAAACAAATACAACGCCAAATTAAATGTTTACAGTGTCGCCTTGCGTCAGACTGTTTTTGAAAGCTACAAAGTCTCTGTGATGTGCCGGCATAACAGACAACATGGCTACTAGAATCCATAGTTCATTGACCTCTGTTATCTATCATGGAAAATGTTTCTGAAAGAACATTTTGTCTCAGTTCATTACGGTAAAAAATCCTCACTCGCTAACGCAATGAATAGTCGAAATTAAGGGATGGAAAATGTGGAATAATTCATGTGTACCGTTTGTACACCTTCAGCTATAAATGTTTACTTAATAGACTGAGTAAATAGATATTCCTTCATTTCTGTCGCAGGTGAAGTCCACCTGGGGCTTATTGCTCTAGAAAAGACGACCTTTTGTATCTTGCTAGCCAGTATGGCGAAATGGAAATAAAAGAAGGGTCGCGGCAATTTCGGTTCGGCAGATTTGATTCTTCAATTTGAAATTTTTGTAGCATCTGGTGTCAACGTAGAATTCCGTTAAAGAAAATTGCTTTCTTCACCTCCACACGATCTAAACAGTTTTTAATCAACTCGAAGGACTGTGTGCCGTATAAGTTGTTACCACACGAAATGATGGATAAAATTTTCTTACCAAAATTTGGTTATGATCGGGGAGGGGGAATGCCCCTAATGAGAAAAGGAGAAGTAACAAAGAAACTATGGAGATACCCCATGTGGAATATATTTACCCCTACCCCCAACACATACCCCTCCTCCCCCGAATATATTAGCTTCCATACAACGTCTTTAATAACTGGAAAACCAACACAAGCTAAAAGTAAATTCTAATCTTTTAATTTATGACAGCTCATAAATTCATATCAAGACATCCACAATCATCATGTTTCTAGTTTAGCATTACAAGTAGACTTCTTTAAATACGACAGCTTTCAAATAATGACGAATAATTTATTTTAAAATAGAGAAAATTCTACTGACACTACGTAAGCGTTCGTCGGAGTAAATAAGAAAAAAAATAACTGTACAAATCCAGCAAAGAAACGTGTTTTTAGCTTGGCTATTTTTACAATAAACAAAAGCTGTTTAATGAATTTGATGATTGCTATTTATGTTATTTCCCAGTTGACAGCCAATCATGGATTATTTTGATCATTGGGCTATTGTTATCACACGGCTCCATATCTGTTACCATGGAAACAGCACATATCAATTTTAAAAATAGCTGAGCTCAAAACACATGATGTGAGACTTAAAGGAGCTACGTCAAGGTATGCGCATCTTGAAAAGTTTAGCCTAAATTTTTCAAGTTCGTCGTTTGTAATCTGTGTCAATCTTCTCCATTCTTGACCACCCTTAATCCTTTGTTTTTTTTATGATCTTTTTGGTGTTTTTCTGTCTTAGTTAACTATCATTTTCAGGTTTCCTTTAATTTTAAGGTCATATTTTACGCGGCCAAGTTAACTCAAAATACCGTGACAGAACTCCTTTTAGATTTTGATATTTCCTTCTCAAACGCTCGTAAGAGTTTCTGAGTTTTCTTCGTCGACAACTATCGACTATAACGTTTACCCGTTACCCCTAGAAAACGTGAAATTGTACAGAAATGTAGAGAACGCCAAATTAACCTGAGACTAGATTTAAATCAACAACACTTTTCTTCACCACAGTAATCCTGTACATTTACAGACCCTACACCAACAGAAAATCATGCACATCTTATTTGATCTTAATCCATTACTGTTAAAGTACCTCACTTACGTTAACTACAACAAAAACTCCTAAGGTCCCCAAAGGAGTTGTCAGTTTAACTTCTAAATGATTTGGACGTTAAAAGTCACTGTTAAGGGGAGAATATACCTCAAAAGAACTGATGTTTACGTTGGTTTTTACATCTTGCTCCATTTATCGACGAAAATACGCCAAATGTCCAAAAGTATCTGAAAAATTGGCCCTACATTTTGTAGCATGCCACTAAAAAGTATTTTACTACTGTTGATGTGAGGGCTTTTTAGAAATTTTGGAAATTTCTTTTATTCCAAATTGCTCTAATGAAGTGTTACATGAAGTATAACTCAAGACGAAAGTACTTATTATGGTATGGGACTTCAACCGCGAAGAGATATCAGTTATAATGACATATATTCACTCCCCATGCAATAACAAAGAGTGTGCATTGCTTGCTTTCTGACCACAAAATTGACTTCTTCTGTAGTCACTTCCTTGCTTCATTTTCATTTTGATTTGTTTTGTGTACTTTCCAGTTAGCTCTCAAACTAAGGGATCTTAAAAACGTACAAGCTAGTTAAAAATTTACTTTGTCCGCTCTTAGTCACAAAGCCGGACCACACCCAAACACTACCCAGCATTGTGCTAGATTTGTCCTTCGTAATCTGTCACACTTTTCACCAATCTTGACTGTATCCTCGTTCCATTTTCATGACCTTGTTGACGTTTTTCGACACATACTGAACTACAATTTTGCGATTTTCCTTGAGTTCAAGATAATATTGTACATCCCATCGAGGAAAAATATTTCGATATCAATATTGAGTTTTCTGAGGTCAGGATCTCATTGCTACAAACAGACTCAGCCCTCAAGCTTTTAACGAAAGTGTTGCTTAGCAACATGGATACCTCTTCTACTGCGTCACGATGACGCGAAACTATCAGCGATCTAGCGAGAACCAGCGCCTAATTTTTGATAGTAGAATTTGAATATGAAGCTTTCTGAGCGCTTTTGACGAGGACTTTAGGTAAAAAGCACATTTCTTAGGTCTAATTAGATGCTGAATAACATGTTTTGAATAGCAAATATAGAAACTTATAACTCTGGATATGTCATTCACTTGATTTTTTCCCAGTCTGATGGCACTGAGGAAAGCCCAACCTGGTTGGGCTATTAAAACACATTTTAAAAAATCTCGTTTGTTTTGATACCTATTAAATCGTCGACTCTTAAATAGTTTCAAATCTTGAGACTTCTTTTGTATTGATCGAATAAAAAACCTTTCTGCAATGAGCAACAAGGCTTATAATTTATGCATCAAAATTGTACAGCATTACTTTATGTACACCGCGAATTGAAGTTGGCAGGGATGGGCCATCTACAACTTTTTCGTTTTTTTACAAATTCACGAAAGTAAGATCTTTTCACAACAATATTTCCTCCTTTCTACATGAAAAAAACTTCTCTTTCTCCAGTATTTTGCGTTCAGAGTTTCTCTAAATCAAATTAGGATTTTCTCATTCCCCGAAACGCAAGATCGCTCTGAATCGTTTAAACTAGTAAATCAAACTTCAAGAACTTCGTGAAGCAGAGTTGTCAATTTTTGAGAATGGCAACCCCTTCTCCCAACCGGCTGGCATTTTGATTGCCTATTTCAAACGAAATTCATCAGAAAGTTGGCAAAATGTTGTCAGAAATCATAAACCTTGCCAAGTAACATGTTCACTGCAACATCTAGAGTTATTTTGAAACCATTTTCACCGTTCAATGACTAACTATACAAAATAAAAGCCGTGAATTAATGTTGTCTTCTTCAGAGGAAATGTGCCAAGGAAGTAAATTTTCCTATGACGGCCAAAACGGTAACAAAGTCTAACGCGGAAGAATTTAAACTTACTCAAAGGAACCCACGTTATATGGTCGATTTTCCTGAGTAGATAATGATTATTCACAAATTTTCTTTGTGCACTTTGCGATGATAAATTAACTTAATTTTAAATAAGCAATGTGACATATGACAAACCAGAAAGGCGGATCAATAATGTTGTACCTGTGATTTTCATTTACATTTAAATTTTTAATCAACAATGATTTAGATAAACATATACAGGCAAAAACTAACGATAGATAAATCCGACGTTTCGGCGACATCTTGGCGCCATTGTCAAGGGAAACTAATTAAATTAAATTAAATTAAAGTTACCCTTGAAATCGCATATTTAATTAGTTTCCCTTGACAATGGCGCCAAGATGTCGCCGAAACGTCGGATTTATCTATCGTTAGTTTTTGCCTGTATATATTTAAATTTTTACATTTACATTTACAAAAACTTTCTGTTGGATCCACCTTGGAAATTTAAGTTGTCATATCACAAAAAAAAACCGATTATTATTTGAAATTCTCCTCAATTGTATTCAACTGCAAACTTGCAATCCCAAAATGTTTAAAATCAATGTCGTAATTTGTTAATTGCTTTTTTTTGCTCTTTCAATTGGTGTTCCTAGTGTTTTAGAATTTTTTTTTTATGAAAATTGAAAAAAACCCAAGTCAGCAACTTTCAATTTAAACTTTTCTGTAAATGAAATTATCATTCTTTTTCGAAGCCTCACACCAGCTAAAATGTAAAAAAAAAGCGTTGTCCTGAAACCTGCTTTTTGTTAAAGATTAAATACCGCTAACATGAAAAAGGACAAGTATTGTCAGCTTTCTCAAATAATAACTTTCATGTTTCATTCTAGAAATTTAACTTTTGAAAGCTGGATTGACCTCGCAATCCATTTTTTTTTTTTTTTTTTGCCGAATTATTGATCTGTTTAACAGGACATGGTAAATCCAGAATTCTCTTCTCAAGATTCTGTTTTTCCAGGCCTGAATTAGACTTGGAACCAGTCCACTTGCTATTACCTATTTCTAAATATGACGTGTACTCTAAGATTAGAACCTGACGTATTGTTTACAGCCCGTTGATGAGCCTCGCAGAGCGTCTCATGTTCTCTTCACGTTTCAATAAATCTTCAATTTTCTTGGCTTGTTCGTCATTCCTACAGATGGCAACAAACCTGGCCTCGTTCAGAGGTGCTCGGCCGCGTATTTGCACGAGAGCTGAAACTGAGCTTGAAGGATCCATTTGAATCACTAAGTCAGGCACTGGAAGGTCAAATCCTTCCTCGGCTACGCTTGTGGTGACGACAATTTGAAACCTTCCTTCAAGAATTTGTAAGTAAACATCTCTTTGCGGTGGGTAAGTCAGTCCTGTGAACAAATAAAACACAATTCATTCTTAACTTTTCAATAATACATTCTGATGTTTCTTTTTGTTCGAAAGTATTTTATAAACCTATTGAGACCTACTGGAAGGAAGATGGGAACCCTCGCTGCACAGATGACTCGTTTCAATGTTCATAAATTCTCCTTCGTAAAAGCCACCAAAGGTTCGAAAATAATTTGGAAAAATTTAGTGTGACACCTCATGTATGGTTCAAGAAACTACGTTTCCATGCAAGGCAACCATCAGTTTCGACATGCATCTTTCTAAAATTCTGAATTTTCCGGATTTTCAGTAATTTTTGTTACAATAGTCTTTTCCTTTTTGGAGATTGGTGAACCAAATGGAGATGGCGGAACCAAATGGCCACTGTTCGACAAACATTACGTAATATCCACGTCATTTGACATAATCACTGATCTCATATTGTGCACCATGAAAAAAAATATTCTTCACCTACTAAATCACAATGCTATAACAATTGTAAATGAGTGACGAATTCATTCCCATCCCCCGTGACAAAAGACCGTAAAACGCTGGCCTCAACAAAGTTCAAACGGCTGCCATCAGACTCGGAGATATCACGGGACACGAACATTGAATCATCACGGGTAGAGGGGGTGCTTCCTTATATGGCTATATGAGTATGTGAAGCCCCAAAGGGTATGGTTTTTTAGCAAGAGACCATGATCTATTCTCTTGTTTTAAGGCCGTTTTGGTCACAAATAGGGCATCGAGTTTGGTGATTGTGGTCTAAAATAGGATATAGTTTCTGCACTCTAGTCTTGAATTGGCTATGTTCTTTAGAAGAAGCTACTTATTCATCGTTATCGATAGCATCATCAACAAAAGCCCTTCGCAAATTGAGTTCAAGCCAACCGTGTATGTGCCGCAATGGCTCCGGTCTAGCGCCGAGCTCCCTGTCAGATCTTAAATAGGGTATCATAAAGTTTTGTTCAGGTCATAACTGGAGTAGGAAAATTGCAGATTTTGGTCTTAAATAGGGTAAGGGTTTTGGAAAGCGAGATGCACACCCCATCAAATTTTCCCGGGAGATCCCCCCCCCCTCCCTCTCGGGAAACATCTGCAAGACAAGGTCTCACCGTTATCAGCAGATCCACTTCCATGTCCTGCAAAGGATGTCGTCTTCACGCCCCGCAACAACCCGCTGTTTGACAGATAGGAAGCCAAGTATCGGGCCGTCCGTGCCCGTTTGACCAGAACCAAGACGAAATTGACGCCGCTGCTCGTCCCAGTCCAGTTAATTTGCAATAACTGCTTCATCAGTTGTTCTATTCCTGAATTTGGCCCATGAAACTCTGAAAACCCGCCTTTGGAAAAATGAAAACATATTGTTAGATCGTGTCCATAGTCATTCTTCACTTGAGTAAACTGATTTCTAGATTCCTAGTTTTAACGTAGTTTTGTTCATAAGTCTATTTTGTACATAGTGAAAATGACTAGATGTAACAAGGCACTGGCTTTTTATCTGTTCTTTAACTGGTGAAATGTGGTTTAAAAAATCGACCCTGAAAAGCGTACTATAAACAACGGTAACAGTCTACTTTACCTTGCCATAGATAGTGTTCCAAATATGACCTGACTTTGGCGCAGGGAAGACCCACACTCTCTGCCCAATAAAAGCCATGGGGACACTTCTCGTCTGCCAGTTCGGCCATCTGATAAATCGCTATCTGCTCTCCACACTCTTGAAGGGTACACACAATTTCACACATCAGCTGAAAGTGCAGCAGCGAATACAAGGCGTTAGATTCGGGGCGGGAAAGTAAAATGTTATCAATGACACCAAGTACAGGGTAGATGTCATCGATGCTAAAATGGCCGCCGGAAGACGGTTGAAAGATGTCTTTGTAGTCTTTCATCTCGCTCAGTCGCACTGCCATGTTGAATGCTTTGGTAACGTATTCCACGAGAACGTCCATGAGCTCGCATTCACAATTTGCGTATGAAGCTGAGATGCAGTCAGGCGGCGCCCTGCTTGTCTTCTCTTCCAATTCTCGCATATTGTTTGTGACTATCAAAAGCTGTGCTTCGCCCAGGTTTCCCAAGAGCCTCTGCAATCGTTTGGTTGTTTTGTCCAGAGAGATTTCCCCAGCTGGGGAGGCTGTGAGTCCCAGTATTTTGGGTCTGTGGCCTAGAAGAACATCTTCACGAAGATAAAAGTCTCGTATGATGACATTGTAAGGATGGTCCTTATTACAGTGATGTGCTTCGTCTAGAACTATCAATGAGACGTCATCAAAGCGAAGTGTTCCATTATTCAGATGATTCCGATAGCAGTCGGCTGTTATGATCAGAACATCCTGTTCGTAGATGCGAGCATTTCCCTCAAGCTTCCTCATTTCACCACACACCGCTCCGATGCGAATGGGTCTGGTACCTTTAAAAGGACCTCGCTCATCCGCGACTCGAACATGCGCCAGTTCCTTCCTAAGGTAGTCCCTTTGTTGCAGAACAAGGAGGACGCGATCAACAAGGAACACCACCTGCCGAGATGGATTCAACGCAAGCATGTGCCCAATGACCAGAGAAGCCACCAGTGTCTTGCCAGTTCCAGTTGGGAGGAAACACACGCCATTTGCCTTCATTGCCTTGCAGTACAGCTCCATCTGGTAGTCGTATGGCTGTGTTCTTGTGCTTCGTTGCGGAAGAAACTCCTCAGGAACTGTGATCAATGGTAGATGTTGCTGTGGTGGTGCCTTTTGAGATTTCGCAACAGTTTGTTCGTGTCTACCGCTGCTAAAGTGCTCCTTGGCTTGCGACTCGGAATTTAGATGCACTTTGCAACACTCGCAGTATTTCTTGTACGGAATCGCGTTGAACTTTGCCACTTTGTTTTGATGTTTGGTGGTTCGAAGGTGCTCTTCGTATTGTGCCTCCGACATTAGTGAAACTCGACACAATTTGCAATAATTCCACGCACTTCTTTCACCTGGTGTAAGACCATTACCATTTGATCGCATCCATGGCTTCATGCCATCAACTGTCCGAGGTTCTTTTCTTGGCCTGTTATCATAAGATCCCCAAGATGAATTCCTTGGTAGCTGCGGATAGAAGTCTTCATAGCCACTTCTTGCCAAAGACTGGTTGTTGCTCCTTTCTCCCCCAATAACGCCAGGGTTCGCTCGTTTCTCACGAACAGGTTGCCCGGCTGTGGTCAATACGGTAAGGGAGGGATTACTCGCGACTGTGAAATTAACAAGACCTTGTCTACCGAGCGAGCATAGAGACTGGCTCACCTCCTCCCTTGTCCCACGTCCAACAGCGTTAATGATTTCTGAGGGTTCCAAAGCTCCATACAAGGTCAGCACATCAAGAATCTTTGATTTAAGATCTTCACGTTTTGGTTCGTCTTCAACACACAATCCTGAGCCATAAGGTATAAGGGGACTCCAGCCGTTTAGAGAGGGGTTTGCTTCGCCTTCACTATGGCTCCTTCCTGAGGTCCAACGCATGCCGTTGTGCCCTTTCGGTTTCAAGGAAACAGTGTTCTTGAGGTGTGACGCTGGAGGACTTGACGAATACTTGTCAATACATTCGGAAGACCATCTTCGAGGGACTGCAACTGCGATGCCTTCTTTGGACCTCAAATCAGCCCCAAATGATGGGGGAAGACCTAAGTGTAGATTGTTTTCCAATAGTTTACTGATTTCTAGGGAATCGACACCCTTTGGAATGTTCTGCGTTGTGAAGGGAACACCTTGTCTTTCCATTTCCATGTTAAACTCACTATGGTGCCTTGATATCTCAGGTACCTGCAAAAAAAGAGATACCTTAATTAAAGTATCTTATGAATAACTTTTAATGCACCGACGAAGAGCAGAATAAGGTTGCTGTAGGGCATGTAAAAGGTTATCAAATAACGTTAGAAAGCGTAACACGGGAAGATAAAAAAATGTTCAATTTAAGGGCTGGAATATAATAATTACGTTGTGAAACAAGTTGTTGAAGCCTACATTTGGCAACAAAGTGAAATTATTATCAACTCTTGCAAGGAAAGCAGAATTACAAAATTGTTATTGTTATCTATCACCTACCACTGTGTACTGGGTGCGGCCGTGGTTAAGTCTATCATCATTCTCAGAAGCAGAACTTTCCCACGAAGGTAGCCGTTTTGGGAATGATTGGGACATGGGTCTTCCATGCCCAACAGTCTTTTCGAGGCTCGTTTCACGCGACTGTGGTTCACGAAACCCGTTGCAAGATGACATGTTATAACGGACGTGGCCATTCTCAAAAGGAGCGGGCTTATGGTTCTTTCCGTGGCCGTTGAATAATGTCACACAGTGGCTCCTGTTTCTTGGCGAATGTTTCCCTTCTAGATCTGTGTATAAACCTGGAGTATTCGTCGATGCAAACGGGTCTGCAAAAAATGGTGACAAGGCCTTAATTAAGACTAGGTTAGTCAAGCTAGAGACCTGTTTTTCACTTTTTGCTATTCAGACTCTCTTCTGAGGTCTATAGGCTACCTTTATGTTGCAAGATTTGGGGTTATTTCCTAAACGTTATCTTTCGACAGAGAAGATCAAATTTCATACAGGATCCGCCCGCTTTCATTTCGACAGAGGGAGAAAGCAAAGTTCAAATTAGAGTGTGCTAATTATCACGACTGAAATATACGGCTGTGTACGTGAAATGATCTTACCAAGTGTACACAGATATATGTTAAATGTGCCAAAGAATGAAGATTGGAGGTACGCATCAAAAATAACAGTTTTCAGAAAACGCGGAAGTGTTACTACAATTACTTTCGCTTTAGATAACTATTTTTCCTCGTTGAATTATTTATTAAATCGAATTCCTTCTCGTTTACCGATCTACTATCAACCTGCTGAAAAATAATGAACATTATTCTACAAAGGAAATACATCAGACTTAATCGACGAACACTCTTTGACAGCCTAAAGCACCATGTGGCTTTGCATCATTCAGCGAGAATGACGCGCTATGTTTTACCTCTACATGAGTAATTCGTAAGTAGAAACTGAAATCGAAAGTTATATACAGGCGTTTTCACGCTCACAAATTCGGAATTCAAGTGTCCGTTGCATAGCAGAGATATAAGAGATACTTCATCCCAGAGTTGGCCGAAATATGGCTCTTTTCGTCCTAATGACAAGTTCCGAAAGGCATCCTTCACGGTTACTGGATGCATAACAAAATTCCCGGGAAGATTTACTCGCCGTGCTAAGTATAGCTCATTAAATTTTGGTTCAAAAAGAGCAGAAAGTAACCACGGAACTTCTCGCTTGCTTAATCGATTTCAACGAAAATTATACTTCTCAAAACGACGATGGAAGATTTGCGTGGAGCTGTTGCTGACTGAAAACGTTAAAACAAATGCTATCTACCACCGACAGCGTCAAAAGAAAACAACTTTGTGGTATTAAAAACATGGTGGAGATTATACGACACTGCATACTTACCACAGGTTTGCAACTCATTCCTAAACGAGTTACAAGAAACGAAGACCGAGACATCCATACCACATGAATGATCCGTAGTATCACCGCGTCTGTTTAATTTTAGCATTGATGCAAGAAGTTAGGACGCTTGCTCCATTTCCGAGAAAACAAAGTTTCCCGGAATTTACGTGACATTTAATTTGCATAGCGTTAACAAAGGGATTGGAGACGCAGTCTCAGACGTGGAAAATGTTAAGGACTACAACCATCTCCTAGTACAGGACTACTTCTTGCTCGCCTTTGCTTTACATCTCGTTGAAGAACCAAACGCATTGAATATAACACCTTCCAAAGCACATGTTCTTGCGACGGCGGCCAATAATCCTACCCCACCCCCACCCCCACTGAAATAAACTTTTGTTGACAAAAATTTGAACTCGAACACAACAATGTTTTTCCAAGAAATGTTGACAAGCCAGTCTTTCTTCTTTGACAAGCCACGCGCCACGAAAAGTACCATCTTTTATCAATTTATCGAGGAACACCCAAATAGTCAATTAACAAGCAAAGTCCCAGTCAAGAAGTGAGCATAGATTGCTACTTCGCCTCGAACACTGTCAAATTGATCATATACAACAGATGGTTGAGCGGGTTTGCAGCCTGCTAAACCTGTTTATGATTTCGTGGAACTCAAAAGAAAGGGGGGCGGGGGGCGTGACGATTTGGGCTATCCAGCCCCAAAGAGTTTTCAGCAAACACCAGGCTTAGGGTGTGGACCCCAAGGCCCTTCTCTCGGCTGAACCGAGTGTTGAGACTGTTCTGATGCTTCAGTTCACGAATCTAAGTCAAGATCTGCGTCCCTCTCGGTTACGGGTGAAACTATATCTAAATGAGCGCGAAGTAGTGAAGTAATAGCTATCTGTTCTCTAAAAGGGAAGACTTTTCAACTAAAAGTAGTTTATGAGTATGCTGAATGATTGAGCCTCAGATATATAACATCCTCTGAAATCGCTTCCATTTGCATCGTTATTCCAATGGTTCTTAACCAGAATGGGATCCGCCGACTTAAAAACGCCCCTAACATCGTATGTAAACAGCACTACATGAAAGTCCAACACGTTAACTTAATTTGAATATAATGGCTACATACACACACAGAGAATTCTTTCACACATTCAAAAGTTAGAACCCCCTCTTAATGCTTTCACATGAAGGTGCTACATCTCAGTAGCTTTAATTTGAATGGTTGGACACTGGGGTCAGGTTCCAACCAGAGACTTAACAGCTAGAACCACCTCGTACAGCATAATAAATAATACCACACGAATGTACTTCTCGTTAACCTGAATTCATTCAAATGATCACATATCGGCGTTTCATCTACAGACAAACGCTAAAATCGCCTCACAAAAATTGTTTTCTCTCTCCAAGAATGTTTACAGCATCCGACAACATGGCCATTTTGAAAAACTATATAGCTGAAATAAAGCGAGTCTTACTAGGGTGGTGTAACGAAATACACACTAATACGAAGTAATATATCAAATACGAGAGACAGTGTTTCATCGGGATATCCAAACACCGAGAAGAGAGTTGAAAATACGACGCGCAGTGGAGTATTTTTGACGACATTCGAGGTGTATGCATAGCCGATGAAACACTGTCTAGAGTGTTTGAAATATGTATTCTCAATCGAAACAAAAACTAAGGAGTAAAGGGAGAAGCAAAATCGTCAAAATCTATGCTAATTGAGACTGGGTATCGAAGCTTCCTTCACGGTTGTGATTTTCTTTGTTTAAACTTGATGAATTATTAATGAGTTTGAGAAGCAAAAGAAGAACGATGGAGCGGCGAGCGGCAAAGCCGCGACCACGACAGACACGAGGAAAGGCGAAAAAAGAATGGGGTTTGTCCTGTCTCGCTCTATTTTCATCCTCGTTTTTTTTTCCTATTTTGTATAATTTTAGTTTTCCCTGGCTCGCGGAGGATTTGAGGAACAAAACCTACTGCCCGTAGTCTGTCTTTTTTGGACCAGGTCAATTTTATTTCTGTTTGAAAGCACTAAATAAGTTAATTTTAATTTCAACCACCCGGTTGTAAATTTCTTCTTACTTCTTGTTATATAATTGCAACCCGTCTCATCATTGCCACGTGACTATCAATTAACCAAAGGAAAAGTAAGAGACTGTTAGCGGACTAGGACTGCATGTTTCTCAGCGTGACATTTGTGATTCGCGTTACAAATGTAACTCGGTGTTATTGATTTCAGAAGGTCAATCGCCTCGTGCGTTGTGAAAATAAAGCATCTGGTTTGTCATTTGATCAGCTGTTGTTTTAAGCGCGGGGAAATTATCAAATACGAGTTTCCTCTTTCGTTTATATTTTCTACTACCCCTTTGCTACTAAGGTGATTTCTTCTTTGGCTTATTTTCTCGAAACGCAAATATGTTTATATTCCATAGCCTGAAAACGTCCCAACCTTTCAACCCTCCATTCCTAAGCCTCATCACCTCACACCGAAATTTTGGCCTAGAAATTTTTCACCAGGCCGTCGTATAAAAAACTGTCCCCCAAATGCACTACCTCGACCATATGTTTTGCCCTCCGGGAGAGTGGGGGGGGGGGGGGGAAGGGGGGGGGAGAGACTCCCACATAAAAAGGACGGGGGGTGCTCGTCGTACGTTTTAGGAGATGTAAGAGTGGTTTTGGTATCTCTTGGTACCTTTTAGGGTGTTGAGCCGAAAGTAATATGACAGGAGATCATGTGTTGTTTTAGAATTGGTGCCTCTTTTAATAGGGGTGAAAACATCTCAAGCCACGCTCACAAAACAGGGTCTTGGTACCTCTTAGCCGCTTAGGAGTCAAATTCTTTTCAAATTTCCGACGACCATCCCTGTCCTTTTACATGGTAGTTCCCCCCGGGATCTTTCGTGGTCGTAGCGTTTCTGACATAATCCCAGGTTTCATGTCATCAATTATCACGTGCTTGTGTAATGTAAGCAGGTGATAACTTTGTGACAACAGGTGGCGTGATGTTTGTTTTTCAAATTCGTGTTCTAAATTTTTGAGCCATGAAAATCACTTCTGTAGTTTGTGTTCCATTTGTGATCAAAGTCTGTAAAAGAGAGCTGCCGGTAGAAAGAAAAAATTTACCAGTCTTTCTACAGACGAAATATCTCGGCTACTGGCCGAAAAAAGGCGAAAACAACTCAAAAGCGGATCAGGACTGCTTTGGCAGCTGTTGCCGAACTCTGCACATAAAACCCGAAGACCAGAATGCCACCTTAAGGTAATTTAAAGCCAACAACCTGCAAATGTCATTAGAGGCATTTTCCGGAGCAAAATAACATTATCATAACCTTTAAATGCTCTCCTAAACAGATCAGGTTCTAAAAGGTCGTGTGCTTTTGAGCATCATCACATTCTTATTAAGTGTTTATTTCATTGCATAACCCACCAGTAAAATTACTATTTTCGTTCATAACTCATGGCCGAGTTTTTTCTCCTTGCTTTTCTACTCTGTACTAAACTACAGCTATACAACACGACAATGAATTGCTGTTCGATTGAGAAACAGTCTTAGGTAGTTTTGCTTATGGAGGTTGTAAGGGTATTCAATTTAAGTTGGAATAAATTCTGGACTTTTTTTTCAGAAAGATAATTTGAGCAATTTTCCTTTAGACCTTAATTTCTGAACGCTATCCAAGCATTTTAGACTTATCCTTAGAGCTTCCTCCGCAGTGAGGCCGTTGTATTTCTCAACGAACCTCGAGGGCCAGCAAGTAATTTAGTGAGTAATACAATCAATTTTTACTTTGATTACCTGAAATGACTTTTAAACTGAAATTGCCGGATTCATATGCAAGAAAAGAAGTTTAGTTTCTGCACTTTCTACTTTCAAGGGTAAACGAATCTCATCATGATCTCAGCATACCAAACAACAGAGCTCTAAGCACTGATAAGATAAGATAAGATAAGATAAGAACTTTATTAACGTGTCCAAGTCGCTAGCATACAATGTATACTAATTGGGGACACCTAAGTACGATTACTTATCTAATAATTAATAAAATATGAAATACACGTACGTATGTAAGTGTTTTAAAATATATATATAAAACAAACAATGAGTCATGCAGTAAGATCAAGTGGTAGTTGATGTTAGCCGTTCACTTGAAAACAACTCACTGCAAAGCACGTGCTGCTTGAGCTCTTGCACGTGCTCTTCGCGAGTCTTTCCTTGATTTCGCAATGAACACCACAGTGTGCTGATCATGATAAAAACTAGTTAACTAATGAAAGTGAAATTCCTGTCCGACTTCTCGTGGTTTCGATACGTGGCAAAAGTGAAACATCGTGGCAGGGCTTTGAATTTGTTCATGTTTAAATGTTTGTAAATTTGTTGATTCCAAAGTTGTATAATAAATAACTTATTACATGTTTTGGTGTGTAGTTTCGCTGTATATTTTCACCCGTTGTTTGTATATTTTCTGAGCGTTGGCATTTGTTTGTGTTTGGGGAAACACAAAAGAAGACTACCAACTGATACAGGCAGACACACGATTCACTTCTCACGATTTAAGAAGCTTTTCCTTCTGTCACGCAAATGAAACTGAAAATGAACATCAATTGTTCTTTTCTCGTGGCATTTGTGATCACTTTCTTACAAGAGAATTTTTTCATCTTTTCATGAAGCAACAGCTGGTAAATACCATTTTCAATAATTTAGATATCACTTTAAAACCTTTATTCGTTTTTTATAGTATAGCTGGTTTTCACATGACGTCACTAAAATTCGAACTACAAAACTATTGATCTTCCTGAGATTTTACTTAAATGATGTATAAGAGCAGCTGAAAACTAATATTCATACAAATTTTCGCTCCGAATGGGTTCTTGGTTTTGTGATACACTACGCTTGAATTTCTAAGCTTTTGCGTGACGCGGCATTTACATGACGGCTTTGAGAGCTGTCATGATGGTTAAAAAAGTGACTTATTTCGGGGAACTTGGCTATCTGAACAGTTCATGTCTTAGAAAAAGTATCATTTTAATGTTTTAGAGTTCCTCGAGGGATAAATTCACGCTTTTGTAGTAAAACTCAGTGACAGATGTTTCTGTCGGTTTCCGGCCGCCATGTTGGTGCCCATACGGATGGGCACCAGCATGGCGTCGCCATACAAATCTCTATAAATTTGGGTAAAAAATTTCTCTGCATATCTCGCATAAGAAAAATTGCTGTGACCAGAATTTTGGCGAGAGTATTTGCATATTTACCTTCTTTCATTTCCCAGATTCTGGACTTTATCTATTGACCGGTTTTGATTTTTATTTTAATCTATTTTGAATTGCGTGACACTGAAAACCAGCAATTGATCTTGTTATACTGATGCATGTTGATTCACTGGTTCTTTTATCTTATGTCAAGCAATCTTTTCCACACAATTCATAAATGACGAAGTGACCCTAAACAAAATTGATTGCTTTTGTTAAATTTCGACTCATCCTTCGGGCTTGTCAAAATACAGCGGCGCAGCCTCTCAAAGACTGTATACAACAAAACAGCCAATACGATATATACATTGAATAAGGGAGGGGAGGGCAAGGAGAGAACTGTCATTTGGTTAATAACCCGTGAACACCACATCAACGACGTACTTTCTACAGCTTTGTCTCAACAGGTTTTGACTGAAAGTGTATGGAAGGAGAGAGTGCAAACCAAACAAAATCACGTAGAAGCTACAATGGCCCAGAAAACGTTGTACCATTAAGTGCAAAAGCCAATATCATCTGGCAGTCTGTCAAAAAGACATCCACAAACATCAGAGGCGTCACTGGTGAATCTTAGCTGAGAGTTTTCACAGCACCAATAGCTCAAATGAATAAACAAGTTGAAGGACAAATGAGAGGCTTTTAGTTAAACTAAAAGATGAGTTTGGTTATTTCACTTATCAGTGCCGAGTAAATATTCGATCTAATTTTAATAACAGGTAAGTTGATTTTGGTTGTGGAAATGTGGAAGTTTTGGAAAACAAAAACACTATGATCTGATACGACCCCATAAGCATTTAGCTTCTACACGTCAACCTCTAAAAAGGTTATCTATGGATGGATTATAGAGCAACAAACGTCGATGAGTAATGTGAATAATGAACGCATCAAGTCTGTAAATGCATTTCGATCAAATTCTTATTTATCTGTGCAAGGCTAGGCGAGGTCTAAAAACAACAACAGAACTCACTTATTTTATGCAACCCAGAGATAAAAACTCAGAACAATACAATTTGTTTGCTTCGATGAAACATACTTGCCATAGAATAAGGAAATATTACAAAGTTCTGCAGAAATAAATAGTTTGCCCGAATTTCGAGGAAAATACTGTTAATTCACAGTACTTAGAAATGGTAGCATGCGTTGCGAAGTTGATGTTACTTTCCCGGGCCTTCTTTTAAATTCTAGGTTAGAACGATATTTATTTTCTTTTATCATTATAACAACTGCTATGAAAGATGTAGTTTAAATGTTATAAATTTAGGTTGTTTGGTTTCACAGATGTAAAAGGACATATTGGATGTGATCATCCCGCTGACGAACCTGCCTGAAATATACTAATTAACTACAGGAGCTGACTCGAAACTTAATAGTTAAACTTAAATAGTTTTCACATGGCTGAATAAAACTGAAACGCTTGTGTGTTCATCGTACAGGGTCTCATATAACCGGAACATTCTAATATTTATTTAGTACTACTTGTTTTATGTTTATCGATTGCATCACGGCTGTCGGTTTTAACAGAACCGTCGGTTTTAACTCGAGCAAGGACTTGCTATGAGTCTGTTTTCCCAACAGCTCTTCCATTCTACAGGGGCGTGTTTATGACTCTAAGAAGCTCAACGAAAACAAAGCGATAACTTTTAGTTGAGTCATTATAACATGACAATATGTTCAGCAAGAGCGGATATCACTGATGAATTACCAATTGATGTAGCACAAACTCAACACGTACACAGTTTGTTCTTCCTCATTCCATTGACATTATTTAAGACAATATTACGAAGGCAAAGATGTTGGAAAATTCTCAGTTCTGTTAGTATTTTGTAATCTATCTGTCCTCGAAGATCTAACAACGTGCCTGAATGTTTGAAAATAAACAAGTTTACCATAACATTTGGGTGTGTTAGCCAAGAACCCTCAAAAGGATTTCGGATCAATACACATGACCTTAGAGAATGTTTTCGTGTTTCTTCTATTTCCAATCTCCAAATAAAGTTAAGTCTCATATAAACATAATTATCTTTCAAAGCTTGAAATATTAATTCTTGCAGTAACACTTCTTCGATGTAAACCGTACTTACTGAACTGGTTCCATGGATCTATAAATACTGTGATTTATTTGTTTTGTTTGTTTTGTTTTGGTGTTTCTTTCACGATGCATCAATAGGAATTGTCAATTCATTGTTAGATTTCACACAATGACATAAGCAATTAATGAATATCCTGGATTACATGCAAAGAACTATATGAAACGATTTTTGTGTTTTGTGTTTCAGTTCACATGTAAAGTTTAGTTGTAGTCATACTCTTCCTATAAATTTACTTATTTAGTTTTACGTCTTGACATATTTGTCTTCTTCAGATGTATACATGAATAGTATTGTTCATTTCATTGTCAAATTACATGCAATGACTAAGGCACGTACTAAATTAAAAATATAAGATTATAAGTACAGAAATACTTCAAACGAATTTTGATTGTTTTTTTTAGTTGGAAATTAACTAGCTTCCACACAGTGACTTTTAATCTGAAACAAACGCAGTAATTCGGTGTGGAAATAACTGTTCTTTCTGCACCTTTATTAATGCAGTACTTCCAATATGTCAATTAATATCTCAAAGTAGCCAAGCTAAATGAAAACTTTACTTTTCTATACAGATTGTACTCACTCTCTTGACAAATTTCCCGACTTTACGAGAGTCATTTTAGCACATGCATAGGCAACTGGCCTAGCTTCTCATATTTAGAGTAATCTAAAGTTATATTTTACTACTATTCCTAAACTATGACAGACCCTATACAACAGGCTTCTGGCTTCTTTTATTTCTAGTTTCCTTGAATGTTACTCTGCTTACGGCCAAACCTTGGTGTATATCTTGCCAGTCACACTGCATCTGATACTTTTAAAACTGTAACTGGTTACTTGAACTGATTTGTATTAATTGTATTTAAAACTTTATGTTTCCTAAATCATTGCGACACCATCACTCTAAACTGCCCTCCAAGATAAAAAAAAATATTTTGCAAGTTACCATTTCATCCTAGCTCAGTAGTTCTCAACTGTGACTAGTTCACATAACGGACTTCCAATAGCTTCTAAAATCTGTTTCCAATGTGAAATTTTGCCATTCTTACATTCAGACAGCTTGCCAGACATGTGACATTAGCGTGTGACATTCAGCAGTTTCGTGAATCATGCACAGACAGTAACACTAAAGTAAAACTGCTTTGTCTGGTACGGAGTCTTCCTTAAAGTTTAGTTGAAGGATTTAAAAATGCCTTCAGCTGGCCATCATACACTTTTACGTTAGTTCTCTTTAGGCAATGCATTCTTAGTTTCTCTAATTCAACCATGTGTAAAGCACTGAATGTTCGTTTAACGCCTCATTCTTGTGGGCTTTAGCTCAGTTGAATAAACTGATTTTACTGTTAAAACCAAATACTTAGCATTATTCACTAAATCTTATACTTTGTGAACTATACCTGTTCGCAGGGCCTTTAATAACCCTTGCTCACCCTTGTTCATTCACACTTATGTCAAGAAGTTTTAAAGAAACTTTTAGCTTTCCATACCTCCATCTAAATAACCAGACATTTTTCCAATCCGTTCTTTAGTCTTAACATTTAAGTGTGCTTCATTTAATTTCATTCTGGTTAAAATTACAACAAATGCAATCTCCACCTCTTTGATCTGTGCCTAGCCAAGGAAACTGACTTTCTTTTCAAGATGGGTTTAACCTTGTTATTCTAGGGCTCATCCTGCCCTATACAAAGTCTTTAACAGAGTATTTCTCTGAAATGGACATTATAATCGGCTTCTCGTGTCTTCAAAGTATTAGAATAGCGTTTTTTGCCAGTCACACTTTTCCTTGACGTTCTCTCTGTTTCTACAACACCGAAAAATTCATGTGTTCAGCTGTTGCAGACAACATGTAAGGTCTTCAACAAAACACGAGAAAGTTTATGTAATTTTGGTGAGGAAGTCTTCTAGTTATCAGTAACAGGTTATAAACAGGTTATATTAAGGCGACGAGTTAAACAAGAATAGAAATTCGTCAGTAAGATTAACGTATAATCAGGTTTGATATCAGAAGTTATGAACAGTTCACAAACATTTCAATTTTTACACCTTTGAATAGAATCATGACTAATTCTCCTTTTCTTAGAACTGACTGATATTTATCAAAGATCGTTGTAGGAAAAGACTGTTAAAATATTATCAAATACATGTATTTTCGTTTATCTTAAGTAAGCAAGTGAAGCAATTTCGGTGCTTGGAACAGTGTGACACTTTTCCAGTCACAGCCATTGTACTGTTGTTATCAGTCAGAAGGTGAATTAAGGCGAACTGAATGGAGTCCACTGAAATCTTATTGCCTCTTATGACGAACATTACGTTTAAAAGTGAACATACATGGTATATGACGATGTCTGCCGGATTTCTAAAACGAAAGTTGGGTCTGTCTTAAAGTTTGTAGTATGCTGTATAGAGACATCATGTGTAATCTCTACCTCTGTGTTAAGGTTGAGTTATGGTCAAAGTATCGACTGGATCGGCGACGAATCCAATAAGTTCTTTACGTAAGCTTAAGTCTATGTAGGACTATTTTTAATACAGACCATTTTACTTAAAGGCGGAATTATGCTCGAAGTATTTTCAAGTACGATCATGGACCTAACACTAACTTTCCGGTTTAATAATTTGTTCGCTATCAAGGTTTAACAATTAGGACACCAACCTATTGTGAATCACACATATTGCGAAATGAGTGTGTTAAGAAAGCAGTGGTTTACATTTTCTTCTTAAAATGAACGATCTTGGGCTTCTTAAGATAACCACCCAATTGAAAGGAAATGTAATGGTTAAATCTAACGGAGACGAGCTTATCATACTAGCAGTATCAAATATAGAAACATTGTAACACAGTGCACTTCAGTTCGCTTCAGGAACGGCGTGTTTAAGTTCGACTCCCTTAATGTTATTGCAGATTGTCTCAGCTCGTTCTTACCGAGTAAGACCAGTTTAAAATAGAACAGCAATTTATGATAACCAAGCACACAATTCACGATCAAAGTTGACTTAACTCACCAAGGTTCAACTGGCTTTGCAATGATATTCGGCTTTGAAAGGATGACAGTGACATTGTCATATCGGAAGGGTAACTGAAAATTGAAAGACCTAAACAGACATCGAATAGAAGTTACTCGCAAACTCGTGACTGATGACTGACTTGGTCTCGAGGGAGACGCATGCCTCGTTCAAACTCTATCTGTAACACAGAGAGACAGACATTTCTACTGGCAGAATCCGCGGATTATAGGTAAATGGCAAATTGTCAATCGGAAATGAAATCTTGTGACCAGCATCAAACTTCCAAATCCGAGAATTTCAAAAGGGAATATTTGTGTAATAGTGATTTTTTGACATGAATTGCAGTTTCCTTAACTGGCCAAGAGAAAAGCGAAAGCACAGAGACGAGTTCAACATCTCTGTTAGATCTGGGAGTGGCTGATATACAGTGCTCTACCTTAATTTGTTGGGCGTAAATAATAACAGTATCTGGCTGGCGAGTATCCATTAAAACATATTAAATATTATAGTGCAAGCCAAATAAAGCAAGAGTAGAATACAGCTCAGATTTATAGCTTGTTAGAGGTACATCATTCAGGCAAAACTCGAGTCAGTTACTCAAATAACATTTGCGACTAATAAGTATGCCAAAGCATGTCTGAATTCGAATCTACCAATGGACTGAATTCTTACTTAAGCAACCGTGTTCCTTTTCACCTCAGTGAATTTATCTTGGAAGAAAACTACTCCTGCGGACTGAAGGACAACAGTTTTAGCCGCTAAAGAGATTAGTTAGGAACGTAGTTAAATTCGGCGAACGGAAACCGGGTCAGTTTCGGTAGAACCGGCTGTGGAGTTGATTTTGCAAACACTAACATGAATGAATACCCATCGATAATCTTCGCAAACGTTAAACCTTCTTATCTTACACAAACTCAAAGCACAAATGCGTAAATTGACAGCATAATGTCTCCCCAAAGAAAACTTGTATGCGCAGTTGTCCCAACAATGTGTTTGATGACTGTGTTTTTCAAAGCCGATCGCTCGACTCATTAATCAGGATTACCAGGCCAGTGTTGTGTTGTATTTGCGACAACAAAAGCTAGTCTGCGTTCAAAGTAAAATCGAAATTCAATCAGCGTTTAAGGAAGCTACAACGAAAACGTGGATTGAGGCGAAAAGGGAGATTCCCAGCTCGAGAACAGCGTTCAAATTTACGCGGTCGTCATGCGGCTTGCAACTGTCGATCGGATATCATTGCGTGGGTTCAGTATATAAACGACAAGGGAAAACGGTAAAACAAAACCTGTTTTCAACGGGCTGAGGGCCTCGTAAAACTAGCTCAAATACCGTGCCAAGTTTTTATTTTAGCTTTATATGCTCTGATTCGGTAGTATATTAACCATAAGCAATTCCAAGCTGAAAACACTTGTTATGGCTTCGAAGAACGCCAAGTTGTTATCGAAAACACGGAAGTGGAATCAAAGTCTTATGCTTTCATTCACCGCGTAAATTTTCATCCTGTCGTTATCGCGCTATGAAATTAGTATATGCCACAAACATGAGCATATTATAATTACTTACCTTGCGTCTCACTCGAACAGAGAGCGATGTTTCTGTTGTCTTCAAAACAGAGCTTCTCCGGAGTAAACCCATCACAGTGTTTTATCGGTTGCTGATAGCGGCTCTGGTCGAAGGTCGCTGGTCCTCCATGACAAAGATTCGTCCCCCAGTACGCTGTCCCATGACTCAAACTGTACTGCTGCAACTCCATGTGCTTCTCAGAGAAGGTTCTAGTTCACGAGCGTTTTTCCTGTTTGCTCTGCAGTCCTATTGTTACCAAACTCAGCCAATGCTATTCTGTTACAATTGCTTGAAAAGCGACAATGACGTTCGCTGTCTCTACAGGTCGTTACTTTTTCCGCTTTACTTGAAGCTAATCTTTGTACTGTTCGCTTTTGAAACGCCTAGGAAACTTTGTACTTTGGAAGAGTAGTAGTACTTAAGATTGGAATAACGCAAATGCTCAGCCTTAATTCGCTTTACAAGTCCAACCTGACTGAACGTTTGCTTGGCGTAGTAACTTAAACGTAGATCGATTCGATTCGTAACGTTCAGCTTCTAACTTTCAAAAGTGGTTGTAAACTTTGAACGAAACAATCTCAAGCAACAATACAAATATCAACGTTGCTAGTAAAACATAAACAGCTTAGCTCAGGTTAAAAATACTTGTAAACAAAGCAGTAACGAAGTCCTTTTTCATTCACAAGTGCCTTGAACAAAGCGGGAATATCAAAAGTCCTTGTACGTGGAGTATTAAAAACGTTTCAATTGACTTTTTGGTGATTCTCTTCGAACTCATCACAGAAACCATTTGTAGACGAGGAACGAAGCCGATCCAAGATTCTGAGTGCTGCAATAGAGCGTAACGTTTTCGCCAAATTGTAACTTCCGCTCTTTCTCAGAAAAATGGTTCAGACGCTATTGACTGTGACTCTTCAATATCAGCCTGCCCCAAAGGCCAGTGATTTGAGGTGAGATATAAAAAACACCAGCTTGAATTGAACTACTGTTCGCTGTTCGCAGAGAGGAGCGTATTTGAGTGTTTTGCGCACTATGCAAAATTTGAGTGTGAATTAAATAACGCGTTACTCGTCTGAATTTAAAGCATGAAGCCATTTGTAAATCACGAGATGGATTTGATAGTCACGCGATCCACGAGTTTACATTCGCGCTTTTGCAGTTCGAAGATACCTTGTTACATAAACAAGCAATTCTCATTATCTGAAAACTGTTCCCTCTTCTCTTTGTGTTGATTTGATTTTAACTTTGCTCAACACTACGGCGCCACTGAGTGTTTGTATCTGTAAAATATTCTTTATCTGAGACTTCGTTACCGTGGGGCAGCGGCCAAAGCAAAACCCGGAAGTAACGATGAACGTAACACATGGACAACACGCGCCATGTGTGTTTCAAAGGTTTGTGGACGGCCTCGTGCGTTAAAAGGGAATTCCCCGTAACCAAAACAAATAATTACTCACGTACGACGCATCTTTACGTTTCAGATCGTACAGTTACCATTTTCTGTGATTTTAACCTCTATCAGGTTTCTTTGAAAGGTCGAAACTTCTACAGGGCTCAATTTTCCGTAGTCAGAATGAAATTTCGATGAGTGAATTTTCGTTTATAGCAATTTCCACTTTACATATTCAGCTGAAATCTCTCGATTTCAGAGAAAAGGTTGCATAACTAACAATCACACGGACTCATGCATGCGATGAAAGCGTGTGCCATACGGTCTCGTGTTTCAATGTTTGTAAATAGAAATTTGTAATGAGACAGTTTCAAGCCTGAACATAAATTTTTCAGAAACAAAGTTGCATAACTTCTATCGCACGAGTAAAAACGTGTCTTAATTGATCTCGTATTTCAATGTTTGTAAATAGAAATTTGTAATAGGACATTTTAAGCTCCTCTTAAGTCGCGCCATCCATGTAACCTACATTTTCAAAAGCTTTTCCCTAAATCTTGCTGGCATATCTCAATAGTGAATTTGATGGCAGCGTAAAGTTTTTCGAGCACTCGAATAAAGAAAAGATTTCTTAAAGATGATTTCCAGTCCGTACTGCACATTCTCAACACTCTAATGTTTATAAACATTATAATGGCTCACTCGATGGAATGCGAATCGATGTTATTCGTTACGACTGAACCACATACCGTATCTTTGAGGCCTTTCAAATTCTTTTTCCAACAGCTTCATTGATTTTTACAGCTGCGAAGTTGTTTCATCAAGTGATATAAGAAAGAACGAAGCATAAAGCTTCAGCAACTTCGCATCTATCATTGTGGCCCTCGTTTTGAAACTTTGAAGTTAGGTCATGTAAGTAGTTGCGAAATGTTTACATTTTGTGATGTCTTACATGAGATAAAACAAAAAACGCAAACAAACTCTCGAGAATGCGCAATACGGACTAGAAATCTGCTGCATTATGAATTGAAGAGAAAAGAGTGAAAAAAAAAATGAAAATTTAACATCACAAAAACTGACGATGTCGGAAAAATCTAGACGATGTCTTTTCGGGTAATCACAAGGGCACACATGATCAAAGCACGTGCGAACCCGTCTCGAATTTCACTGTTTGTAAACATAGCCGATTTGTAACGTTTGAATGAAACTACGAGTACAGAGCTTTCAAAATCTTGGTAGCATATCTCTACAGTGAAGAATTTGACGAGAATACACGAGGCTAGCTAAAAAGAATCAATCATGTTGAAAATATATTTAGCAATCCTGTCCGAATTTACGAAACTTTTGAAGAGAAAAATATCGTTAAGTGAATATTAAATAACTTGTTAAGAATCCCAACTTTTCCAATACTAGACCATATTTGCTTTTCTTAAAGAGCTTTCCCTTTTAGCTCAATAGCCTGTACCCGCTCACTTATTCCGATATATCTTGCCTCAATTTTTAAAATGAGGTGATGACTGGTTTGAAAACTCACGCTAGTCACACACAAAACTGACCTTGGCATTCGACACTTCCCACGCTTCGATTCCTGTGGTACACTTTACACCGATCAGGCCTGAGTCCAATCACGTGCGTAGTCACGTGTCAAAACAAGCCCGGCAATCCAAAATGGCGGACTAGCTACGATTTTCTGACTAAACACAATAATAAACCTTGCCATCTACCGTCTTGTGACACGGTATGTGAGATACTGGTTATTGGCGTCAAAATAACTTAAGAACAAAGGTAATATCTTAAGGTGGTCATTTATTATCTGGATAAACAACGAAGAACAAAGAAAGCAGCTGTACGAGCTGTCCCAGCTGTCCCAGCTATCCCAGCTGTCTTTTCGTTGCCTCAATTTTGATCGCAAGTTACAGAAATTTACTCATCTTGACGAATCTTAGCATGGCTAGGAAAAGTATCAGCCGCCTTTCTCGTGATGTTTTAAGAGTCTTTTTCATCTTCTTCCTCTTCTTAATTTTTTTTTTTAATTCATTTAAGTGTCTTGATCTTGTCTTGACTTGTCAGTGACTTGTTTTCGTGTTGAGACCAACAATTATTTTGGCCTTGGTTACTGACTGAGTGGAATCCTGATTTTTCAAGGGAAACGAGATTTGGGTTGAAAAGTCGGGTCGTTCGAGAAATCGGGGGTAAAATTACAGTGTTCGACTGACGAGAGAGAAATTAAAAGTCTTTTGTTTCGAGTTACAGGGAGGTTCAAAATCAAGGGTTCGAGAAATCGAGATTACGCTGTATCTTCGCTTTGGTTACCTTGGATGTTTTTTTATACCTTCTTTCCTGGCTTAGCTATAGCTTTAGACATGTCGTCGTAATTTTGCTTCAGGGTAGAAAGAAAAAAATCGATGGCAGACAAGCTGTGATACATCTTTCCGTCTTTTCTGACTAAAGCAATTGCGAACTGTCATCCAACGTACTGTGACCCAGGAATTATTGGCGCCATAATATTGAACTCCAGTAGAAAGTTGAAATCTTCAAGTGGTCCTGATTTATTATCTGGATAAACAACGAAGAACAAAGAAAGCAGCTGTCTCAGCTGTCTTTTCGTGGCCTCCAATTTGATCGTAAGTTACAAAAAATGACTAATCATGACAATCTTAGCAAAGCTGGGACAAGTATCAGCCGCCCTTCTCCGCCGTAATGTTTTAAGAGTCTTTTTCCTCTTCTTCCTCCTCTTAATTTTTTTTTTGTTCATTTAAGCGTCTTACCTTGACTTGTCAGTGACTTGTTTTCGTGTTATGAACAACAATTTTTTTGGCCCAGGTTACTGATTGAGTGGAATCCTGATTTTTCAAGGGAAACGAGAGTTGGGTTGGAAAGTCGGGTCGTTCGTGAAATCGGGAGTAAAATTACAGTGTTCGACTGAAGAGAGAGAAAAGACTTTTGTTTGGAGTTACAGGGAGGTTCAAAATCAAGGGTTCGAGAAATCAAGATTACGCTGTATCTTCGCTTTGGTTACCTTGGATGTTTTTTTATACCTTCTTTCCTGACTTAGCTATAACTTTAGACATGTCGTCGTTATTTTGCTTTAGCGTAGAAAGAAAAAAGACGGAAAAGACGGAAAGATGAATCAGCTTGTCTGCCATCGATTTTCAAAATCGATGGCGGACAAGCTCATTCATCTTGTCGTCTTTTCTGACTAAAGCAATTGCGAACTGTTATCCAACGTATTGTGACCTACGGATTATTGGCACCATAATATTAAACTTGATAAGTAGAAAGGTGAAATCTTCAAGTGGTCATTTATTATCTGTATAAACAACGAAGATAAAAGAAGCGTCGCGTGCCTGACCGATCCAAAAAGCCCATCGTACGCGTATTTAAGGCTGTCTTTTTGGTTTTTCTTTGCCACAATTTTGAGGGTATTAAGTTGAAAAAATTTACTTATCTTTGTGAATCTTCGCAAAGCTGGTACAAGTTATCAGCTGCCTTTCTCGTGATGTTTTAAGGGATTTTTTATTTCAATTTTTTTCGTTTTATTTAAGTGTGTTTTGTCTATACATGTTTTCTTACCAAGATCGGGATTTTTTTGGCCGGGTATATCGGATTTGGCGATCACCTTGGAGCCCTCTTTATACTTTATTGCCCATCCTGGTGATAGATTTAATAGCCTACCTTTAAATTATTTTAGCATAGAATGGAAAACTCGTAGAACGACCGGCACAATTCCTTCACGTAATAAGCTTCTGGCGCGTGAATAGCGCGCATGTGACTATCGTCTGAATGAATCTAAGTATTTGTGGTATTTTTGGACATACCTTTTACATTAATTCTTCCCAAACTTTCACGAGTGTTTCTAGAGCGCTACAGAAAAACGGAAAAGATGTCTTAGTTTATATTTCTTTTGGAAAACATTGCGGGAAAACGCATGGAAAATCTCTCTTTTAATTTGATTATCAAAATTATATTTTCTTTGCTCGCACCATCATTACGTCAATAGACCGCGAACAGTTTCTCTTTTGCTGGAAAATCCGCGGGGAAGAACGCAAACGAACAGACACTTGCTTCTACTCACACTTTTCCGTTCTTTCGCGGATCTTCGAGCAAAATTGAGCAAAAGAAAGACTGTTAGTAGTCTATTACGTTAACAGCTCGTGCTAGTTTCTACTGAGTTGTCGAAGTACGGCTTTTAGCGTGCTAGCTTCTGTTGAGCATCACCTTGTTTCTCTTGCTTGCACATGATTGATTCGGATCAGTTACTTTGAGCTCGCTTGTTTGGAAAGCACGCTTCACTATAGAGTAGTGTTTCGTCCTGTACAAACCAGCTTTTAAAGGAAATAAACCTCGACATATTCTTTACTTAGGTAGAAAAAATAATCACTAAAGAAGTAATTATAAAGCCTTTGATGGTTTAACATTGGGGAAAATCAAGAAAGACTGCGAATAACAAGCTTGAGACATTTAAAATGACCGTTTTTTTTTATAAGAAGACGCGCCATCTATGTATAAAGCTCTTATAAGTACGCCGCACTATTCCATGAGGTTCTTGAATGACGTCTTTCATGATTTCTCTCTCGAGAGAGCGCAATACTGCCCATGATGAATGCTTTGTAGCCAGATGTCAAAATTTCAGATCCATATATGGATCGATGAAGACAATCCTGACAACATAACAGCTTTGTGGCTGGTCCTCACCAAATCTCTTCTTCCAGATGCAGATAACTGGGCGTTGAGCACAGTTCTTTCCACGAAGCGCAGAATGGAGTTAACTAGCTGCGTGAAACGTCTTTTCTCTGTAAATCCTACAGGAATGATTAAAAGAAAACAAAAATAGAAATCAGACGGGCATAGGGCCAACAAAGTGGGGGGCAAGACACTTTACTCTCACAGTGCCTCTCTCCACCCAGGTATATAAATGGGTACCGGCGAGTTTAATACTGCGGATAACCCTGCGATAGACCAGCACCCCATCCAAGGGGGAGAAGAAATACTCCTAGTCACTTCACGCTACAGAAACCGGGACTATGTACCGCTTGGTAGAACGCAGCCTCAACTTAGTCAGATTGATCAAAAAAAGTGAGAAAAAACTTGTTATGTTTGCAGCAAATCGCGAAATTACTCAATTTCAAGGTAAAACACGGGATTTTTTCGTTCGTTGGGAAAAAGGGGAATAACAACAAACGTGATGTTTAATTAATCTTTCTATAAGATCATCTCTGCGTTCAACATTCAGAGGTGCTCACTTCCTTCCAGAATTCTAATTTTTCTTTAGCCATCACAATTTCCTTCCGGCAAGCCGATTTCGTTCCGGCAAGTCGATTTCCTTCCGGCAAGCCGATTTCCTTCCGGCAGTTTAATTTCTTCCTTGCATAGAATGCGAACCCCTTCGGCGAGGCGAGTTCGGATCCCAATACGATATGTTTCTATCATATTGATTTCGCAGTGCCATTTCTTTTCAACGTTTGCCTTGTTTTTGGAGGAGAAGCACCGTTTCGCTTGGCTGATCAAGAGTAACGTCAAGTTTGGCTTTACACTTATCTATTTATCAACCTTCAGTTATTTAAGGTAAATTAACAGTCACGGCGGTAAATTTTCCTTCCTCAACTTCAAGTTATTAAAGTGTTTCACTTGTTTGCTGGCACAGCCCAACGGTATATTTTTAGAAACTAATACCTTTGGTTTTACCCGCGTTCATGGATTCCGAATAAACACAGAATAGCCCGGCCTGAATAGTTTTTTTATATATATATGCGAGAGGCTTACGATAGACCATACGAGAGAAATTGTTTCAGGTAAATATTATAACTGGTCCCGAGGGAAGCAGTTTTTGGTTTTTCGAGACGAAGTCAAGGGAAACATCGAGATTCGAGGGAAAACAGTTATAGAGCTGGTCGCGTAGTTTAGTGTGAAGTAATACAGCACAAAGAAGTCAAAGTAACCTTTGGTTAGTGGAAGAGCGGGTAACAGTTGCTTAATTTGGATTAATTGTTGCCTGGCAGGTGACATTCAGGTTTAGCCATTGCCGCGTGACCATAAATGCACATTAGATTGAAAAAACTCCAGTTATATAACAAACTTTTAACCCCTTTAACACTGTTTCATGTATACGAGACGAAAGATGTTGTTCGTTGCAAAACCAATCTTGCATCCGACAATGTTATATGATGTGTGCGATTTTTGCATGATGCAAGCTTCTATGGATACCAGCCTCGTTGCTGAATGGGCTACCCTGCTTAAATAAAGTTACTTACTTACTTTCATGCAAGCAGGGGGTGCTACAAGAAACGTTGGCATCAAAATTACTCGTTTATTTGCGCTTACCTTACAGATTTCATCAGGAAATTCTCCCATGTTTTTCTCAACACAAGCAATGCAAAACCTCTTGGTGTAGAAAATGCTACAAGTCTGCAGGGAAACCAAAACCCATCAGAAGAAATGAAATTCGCCATGACCCATTTATACACCTGGGCTGGAGAGAGGAATGGTGAAAGTAAAGTGTCTTGCCCAAGAACATAATGTAATGACCCTGGTTAGGGCTCGAGCTTGGACCACTCAATCCAGAGCACAACTCCTTAACCATTGCTGGGGAGGGCATTCCTCAGAGGGTACTCTCATATGGGCTAAATATGTAGGTGTGGCCTCAAAGATATGGTTTTTTAGCCATTTTGGTCTGAAATAGATTATACTTTGTGTGTAAAATGTGGTTGACAGGCCTACTCAACTCCTTTCAGTTGGTTCATGACATTGGTACATTTATCATTTTCTTTTGATTTTTGGTCTCTCAACCTTTCTCCTACCCATTAAAAGCATAAATACATTGCCTTTAACATTTGTCATGAGAGGCCCGGTGGCAGATCAGGCAGTCCGGGTTCAAGCCCTTGCTGAGGACATTGCGTTATATTCATGCGCACGACACTTTACTCTCACGGTGCCTCTCTCCATCCAGGTGTTAATAACTAGGTACTGGTGAACTTAATGCTGGGGGTAACCCTGCGATGCACTAGCATCCCATCCAGGCAGGAGTAGAAATACATGTACTCCTAGTTGCTTCATGCTACAGAAACTGGGATAAGCTCTGGCCTGATGGGCCACCTGGCTCCTATGCAGACTTTAATTACCCCTTTACCTTTTTAATGTTGGTCAGAACTAAGTAACTGATTATAGAAGGTAAGAGTTTCGGTAATCAGACTGCACACCTCTATCCAAATTACATTTCCGGGAGTACTCCCAGAAATACATGCCTGTACCTGAGAAATGCAAATGTCTGTAGAACACAAACAGCATTGTCCACCAAGAATTAAATGTCCTGGATATGGTGAGAAAGGATCACGAAGAACATATGCATCTTCTAAGAGTCTGTGGCAAAAAAAATGTATTGGTATGCACTGATTAATTGATGTCTTAAAAGAAAAAAGGTTTGTTTTTTGACTCTTGTGGCTTCATATGGTAGCTGTCTTGTCAACGAACAGGGTTTGTGAAACATTGAAATAACTTTAAATTCTGGAACTAGCAAAAACCTTTTAGAGGTTTTGGAAGGTATGCATGGAGCCTGAGGGGTACTCCTGGAAAAATTGGGTGGGGGTGTGCGGCCCGCTTCCCAAAACCCTTACCCTATTTATGACCAAAATCTACGATATTCCCTACCCTAATTATGACCTGACCAAAAATTTGAAACCCTATTTATGACCTGACCCTTAAATCAAAACCTTGTTTCAGACCTGCATTACAATTAGTTCCCTAGTTCAGACCAATGTTAAATTACCGTAAACACAATTTGTGAAGTGCTTTTATTGATTTTGTTTTTGATAATGGTGAAAAAGTGGCTTCTTCTTGAAAACATACCCATATCAAGGCTAGAGTGCAAAAACCATACCCTATTTATGACCAAAAGGGTCAACATCAGCTAAAAATCGATACCCTATTTATGACCAAAACAGCAAAAAACCATACCCTTTGGGGCCGCACATACCTATATAGCCCATATAAGAGAGTACCCCCACCCCCCGGGGTACAGAGTATTAAAATCGAAGGGGGATTTCTGGGAGGAATCAATGTTGCAATTCTGAATAGCTAAGGAAATGGAGTTCTGCGGCATGATCACATACACTGCAAATACCGTGGAATTTCTTACGAAGGTTTAAAATCGCAGCAATTTTTTCAAGAGTCACGAATGAGTGTGGTGCAGCCACCTAGATATTTTGTCGAAAAAAATAAAAAGTATTTATAAAACGAAAACAACAGTAAAAACTCAAGAGCTAGGTTATATGGTCATTTAATCGCTACTCCGAGTTTCATGCCTCATGCGAGGCAATCATCAGGCGACTGCCAGAAAAAACGGTTACATTCAAAGATATTTGAAAATACAGAACAATACATACTGTTTGTGGGAGAAATTTTTCATCTTATGTAAACCAAAAATGTCAACTCTGAACAGCAGAAATGAGCTTCTATCGTGTTGCAGACATGCTAGGAAATTCTTGCTGAAAAATGTTATCATCTAATTAGCGATTAAGATCCCGCGTGACGCGCCACGTGACACGCAACACATCTAGTATGTAATTGTATTGTTCTGTATTTTCAAATATCTTTGAATGTAACCGTTTTTTCTGGCAGTCGCCTGATGATTGCCTCGCATGAGGCATGAAACTCGGAGTAGCGATTAAATGACCATATAACCTAGCTCTTGAGTTTTTACTGTTATTCCCGCTCTAGTTCAGCTACTGAGCATTTTGTAGTAGATGAGAATTTCACTCCATTTTTTGGTTAAAACGAAAACAATATACGTACAGCACAGACTTAGAGAAGGGCGGCTTCTTTCCAAAATATTCATAATGGCATTGAAATCCACAAGACGAGCATGTGAACATTGGTTTTTCAGCCGCACTTTCCTTCAGGCTGTGCTCAGTCTGCTCAGCCGCCATCTTTAAAATAATGCGCCCGCAGTACTCTTCAGGGGCGCAAGAAATACTATATTGCTTTTCAAATGAAGTGTCCAGTTTCTTGTATAGCCGAAATGGCGGTGGATTTTCGAAGGTTCACACATTTTCGACCCTGTATTGATCTACACGATGGAAAGGTTAAACAGGTTTGTCTCAAGAAAAAATTATTAGACCTTACTTAAACGTTAGCTTTAACGTTCTCATGCTCTTTTTCAGCTAGATCGTCGGTGGCACGTTGTCAGATAATGAGGGATATCTTCGAACAAACTTTATTGCCAGGTAAAAGATTTCCTCTGAGAAGGCAGGTAACGATTGTAGCTTATTGTGGCAGCATGCCATGTCTACATCAACTCTATGATTCCCACTGCTGACCTACTTAAGTACTCTGCCAAATAAGCTGACGAATAATTATTATGGAAGCTTAAATGTGCCAATACGCGCGATCGTCCCTTGGAAAACGCCTTGACTAAGAACCAGATTCTCCCAAAGGGAACTACAGGAAATATATGATTGCAGTGAGGAGATTTTCGATGCTGCTTTTAGCGCTAAACTTCGTCCCTGTTAGTATTTCAACAGGTTAAATGTATAAAGTTCTCTCTGGGAAGGTTCCCTTTGTGGTGCAGTAATGCCCTTTGATTCCCATCTTCTATTTTGCAGTCATAATACGGGCTTCTATGCATCACGCTACCGTGAGGACAACTTGACTGGAGGCCATGTGATCAAACTAGGTCCTGGTAATGATATGGCTGCACAGGAAGCCCTAGCAGCCTGGCCTGGTGGACTACAGATTGGAGGAGGCATTACCATAGGCAATGCCGAATCATGGCTTGATAAAGGAGCTGCTAAGGTACAAAAGTTAAAGCTTTCCTTACATGGAAGCAGTTTTGAGTTTTGCTCTCGACAGTGGAGACAGATCTCAAACTATGGGAATTATATTGCCAATAAATGCATGCATTGAAGCCTTTACAGACCTATGCTTGTATCATGTGTACTTAAGACATCCGTGGTCATGTCAATCGATACCCTTGATCAACCCTCAATCAATACTTGATCAACACCTCGATGGACTCTTGATCGACATCTGGATCGATACCCAACACTCAGTCAGTAATCAATCAATGTCTTAGTCAACACACAAGCGACACTCAATGGACAGTCAGTCGATAGTTGGCTGAGTGTTGACTGAGTCATATGTATCGATTGACACTCGATGGCATGTCTGCAAAAATTAGCTGATGGTAGAGATACTGATGAAGTGTTGATGTAGAGTCAACCCAGGTGCTGACTGAATCTCAATCGAGGGTCAGTCATGAGTATCAATCAACTCTCGACCATACATGTATATGCCTTTAGTCAGTTTCCAAAGCATGAAGCAGCTAGGTATAGTTCCACCTCTTCCCTCCAGATGGGATACGAACTCCACTGCAGGGCTACTCCATAGTATTTAATTTGGTGCCACCCATTTGTACACCTGAGTGGAGAGGGGCACAGTGAAAGTAAACTTAAGTGTCTTGCTCAAGCACACAATAGCATGCTCCTCTCTAGGGACAAACTTGGACCACTTGATTCAGAGGCAACACATTTACTTCTTCACCACAGTACTCCTCTTATATTTTGACAGAATTGTTTATACAACGCTCTGCTTTATGTAAACTCTGCTTGTAGGTCATAGTGACATCTTGGCTTTTTCCCTCTGGCAAGTTTTCCCTGGAAAGACTCCAACAGTTGAGCAGTTTGATTGGTAAAGAACAACTAGTCATTGACCTCAGCTGTCGCAGGCAGAAGAACTCTTGGTTTGTGGCCATCAATAAGTGGCAGACAGTTACTAGTTTGGAAATAACAAAAGGTGAAAATAAAGAAAAAGCCTATAAGATACATGTCAGCAGCATACTGTAGCTGCTATCCTCCTTCCAAACAATCAGATCGAAAGCATGTAAGAAAAGTCAAGCATTACTGAGAACCCTCAATGTCGCATATTATTTTTTTGGCTTAATTTCTCTTGGCTGTACATGCCTTGCGATTCTATACTTTAATTATGAACTGTTTTGAAGTACATCTCTTGTCAGTTGATATGATGGTCTTCATTATTTGCCTGTGTAGGAGACTACCATATTGAGATGAGATCCATACAAACTTACTTAGCAATGTAGGCATGTAATATGTGCAAAGAAAGCAATGTATATTTTGTGATACTAGTAGCTAATTTTGTCTATGTTATTGCATACAATGGCCCTCAAAACTACCAGAGAGTGGTCAATTAAATTATTTCCTTTTCTCATATTATTTATTTATTATTTTATTGGTAGGCAGCATGTACATGTACATGTATATGCATGCATGTCTCTGTTCTATAAAGGTCAACAGAAAGTATCAGGCATGATTAAACGTTATCAAATATTTCAGCCCCAAATCAGGATTTCTGCAGATTAAATTTCACTGCCCCTGATATTTACATAAAAACTGCTCAGTAACGTTTCCATTAATTTAGGGTGTTTAGAAGAATTGTCTCAGTTTGGATCAGAATTCCTTGTACATGCAGCTGATGTTGAGGTATGTGTGTTTTTGAGCAGTTTTGTCACTATATGGTGGATAGTAATTTAAAGTTAATCTCTCCATAGCAGAATGGTTGTAATAAACTGAACTATTTTTAATTAACAAATAACAGAAACGTGATTGCTAGGTGATGAAGTTAAACTTTGGGCAGATTGAGTTCTTGGAATCAGGGGTTTCATTTCAGCAGCAGGGCAAATGGTTTTCACAGGCAGGCAAAATTTTCTGAACTGAACTTTTTTTATGAGAAAAACTTTTGTCTAGATGCTCAAACAAGGTGGGCAAAATTAACCTAACAGCAGATCAATTTGCCTGGTGCTGAGCCCTTAATAAAACCCCTGGGAATACCAGTAATTAATTTTGACTGCTGAACAGTGCTTATGTAGATTTGCCAGGACCACAAATTGCAATATTTTACTCCGGAAAAAAAAAAATATTACGAAGGCAAATTGTGCAGTTCCAGAAAATATCCATACTTCCCCCACAGAAGGGATTGGAATTTCCTGGGGAGTGGGGGGTTCTGGACGAGCAAAAATTTAAAGAAATGTAGGAGACTTAACTGGAATTTCCAGAAGGGTGGGGAGGTGTTAGAAAAAATCCCTTCTCTGGGGGAAGTATGGATATTTTCTGGAACTACACATTCTGTTTTACTGACATGGTATACATGAATGTATGTTCTTTCATACAGGGTTTGTGTAAGGGAATTGATGAAGATCTTGTCAAAGGTACAATTTCTCAAGCTCGTTTAATTCATAAAGTTTAAACAAAGAAAATAATAACTTTGATGACATTTAGATCATAGATTTCTGTGATTTTAGTTTCTCCATCTTCTCTCTAGATTTAGTTTTGACTGAGAAGAGTTATCAAACACTCAAGACAGTGTTTGACCACATTTCCAAACACTTGAAGTTCGTCAAAAATACTCTGCTGTACATCATGTTTTCTACTCTCCTTTCAGTGTTTGGAAATGTGGTGGAACAGTCTCTCTTGTTTGATACAATGTACAAGAAATTCCCATTCAGTAATCAATGACATTAGTTTTTTTTAACTATCACAGCTTACTTGCTACTAATTACGTAGTGAAATGTAATATATTTTTTGGCAGTTCTAGGACAGTGGTCTCCAATTCCTTGTACATATGCTGGAGGTGGGAAAGGTGAGAAGCAACCTGACTTAATCCCTTTTACTTCTCAGCTATACCTTTTTCCAAAAAAAACCTGGCTGAGAATTGTAGCAGAAGAGCTGACTTAAGCTAATGAGGCCCAAAAGGAGGTACGGGACCACACCAGCTGGAGGAATGCTGTGGATGCTTTGTGTTGCATGGCACGAAAAGGAGAGATAATGTCACATGTATTAGTACAGTAATAGCCCACATATAAGAACCTGGGTTTTAAGAACCTGTTAGGCTAAAATTTTCATTTTAAGCCCCCTCCACATAAGAACCCATTAAGGCTAAAATTTTAAGTTAGGTCCTTATCAGTGGGGTTGCTGTAAAAGTTTATGGGTAGAAACTGCTGAATTAAGATCATTATCTATTTAAAAGTTATAGATAGCAGCAGACATGTAAAGATTTTAAGGAAAACGACCAATTTTTTAAGTTTAAAAGACATGTTTCGACAGAACTTCTGTCATCTTCAGCTGAATGAATGATTACAAAGCAAGTTGAATAATAAGTAGGCAAAAATGCTAATTAAGACAAATAGTAACAACAGAACGTGAAAAGGTGTAAGTTAAAAGGATAATTTTAGATTTACATGGTGTAATTGCTGATTGAGGCAAGGTAGTTCTTTTTGAATATGGATAGCCTCCTTTATCTTGAGTTGAGAGCCTACTTATTATTCAACTTGCTTTGTAATCATTCATTCAACTGAAGATGACAGAAGTTCTGTCGAAACATGTCTTTTAAACTTAAAAAATTGGTCGTTTTCCTTAAAATCTATTTAAAAGTAACTTGACAGCGTAAAATGGGGTTTACTAGCCTTCACGACTTCTACGGTTCGTGTCATTTGTACATTTGCCGTCGTCTGTTCAGTCCCTCGACCTTTTTGTTGCTTCACTCGTGTTTATGAAGGGTACTTCATGTTGTCTGATGACAACTGATAGCTCGGATGATGATATGATCAAACGTCAAGAGCTAGAGCCATACAGTTTTTAATTTATTTTTTTCATTTCTCCTTATTGCTTGAACTTGTTATGAATTTGGTATCAACATGAGTTTCTTTATTGTGTTTTGTTAAGGACATATACTATACCTGCACTGAACTGCCTATAGGCATTGCTCTATGGTACAAATAAGTGATTTAGACTTTTATGAGATGATATTTCTAATATATATAGTATATTCAGATGAAATTCATATGAAATATAAGAACCTATTTTAAGAACCTTGGTAACCTAAATTTGCTTTAAGTACCATTTATATAAGAACCTATTTAGGCTAAATTAAAAAATTCAGGTTCTTATATGTGGGCTATTACTGTATACCTATATGTTAAAAGCTGTTTCTAAAACTGTGGTTATACATGTACTGTACATCAACTGAACCAAATCTCTGCAAGTTTACTTGAAAATGTTTTGATGTTCTATGAAGAAATACATGTAAGATGGTGATCACTAATGAGAATTTAAGATTTTGAAATTTTTGTATGTTGGTGATTATGCTGGCTTGTGTTCAGCACTTCTCATTCTGATTTGTTTTTCCTATGGGCTAGACATCACTGATTTGGAATTAGTAAACAGGCTTTCCAATGGCAAAGTGGACCTCACGTTTGGAAGGTAGGTGCATTGGTTTTATAAAAATTATTGCCAATTATCTTTTCTGAATTTGATTTATTTAACGTATCAAGTTGTAGTTAACTGTAAAACAAAATCTAGTCTGAACAAAATGGTGACTGGAAGCACATAGCGATTTTTACCTAAGACCTGTAAACCTAGTATCCATAACTATTTCAACAAACTGATTACATTTTTGATGGAAAATATGGTGACTTGGTCATGTTACACATGCAAAACTTAAAATTTACAATACCGGTATATCAGCAATTGACATGGCCTCTGCTATAAGCCTCATGGTTTTTAGTTTTGGAGGTCTCCTTGCCACCTTTTGTTTGTTATTGTACAGTTATTATTTTTTATTATTATAATTTACCGTGTGGCAAACAAAAACGACGATAAAGGTGATGATGATGTTTCCAATGATCTAAATAACAATATAGACCTTTGAGGATAGTAATCAGAGATTATGATGTGAGGGAGTGGGGGTGGGGGGGGGGGGGGCGGGTTATTGTATTACTTTAAAAAGTATGAGATTCATGTTAGTTCATGATGAAATAATTTTGTTCCAGTGCTTTGGATCTGTTTGGTGGAAAAGGAGTAAAATACACAGACTGCGTGGATTGGAATAGAATCCACCCAAGATAGCAGATCAAGGATATGGAAGTTATCAGATTTTTCCACAATAAACAGATCAAGTGAAGTGCAAAGGAAAACATCCAGAATAGCAGATCAAGGAGGAAGAACATAAAAAAAAAATCATTTCAAATGATTGCAGCAGCGCAATACTCAAGCACCAAAGAGATCTGAAACTCTTTCTTGTACATCAAAGATGAGCAGTAATATGGAAAAACATTTTCTTCATATTTATTGTCAGAAATGTTTTGCTCGGCAAGTCTAATAGATAACAATAACAATTGATACCGTTTGCTAACAAAAGTACCACACAGAAAAGTCTTGCCATTCATTACAGAATCACTATTAGCTTTGTTGAAAACAATATGCAATTCTACTTGCTCACTTGTAACTTTTTTGCAATGGCTCTAAGTTAGGCCGCTTTCAAATTCCTTGTCTGTTTTACTAGAAGACTATAAAAGTACAAAGGAGCATAATATTTATTGTCATTATTACTCTGTTCGTTAAAACTAAATAATTCAATATTCTCTATACACAATGTATTGTCGTGGTAAAAGCAGGGAGCTCAAACAATACATGTGATGGTACTGTAGGCAGTAAAACTGGCATTAATCACTGTCAGGGCATTTCCATAATTAGAAACTCTCGCTGTATGACTCTCCATTGTCACTTTTTGATTCTCTGTCATGACTGCCATCTGCATCTCCCTGGAAAAAAGGTCACATTAAATTGCAGTTAAGGGACTGCATCATAGTTGATAGTGATTAGTCTCTGTTTTAAAAAGTATGGCTAGGAGCTAGGGTTTTATACACATTATGCTCCATTTTTCACCATTATGCTAATGTTCAAGGCTTGAAAAACATTACCATTAAGCTCCATTGTGCTCACAAAAAAGCAAATATTTACCCTTAACACTTATTATATAGAAGCATGAGCGACACCTCAGTGTAATCATCCACTGCTCTAGCTTTGTTATTGTGAAATGAGTTTTCAGGTAAGGAAAAAACTTGCTCTGATGCAGCAGAACAACAGCAGTTGAATTGGCAAAACTTTTTGGCATGTGCTGTGTGTACTGTGTAGTCAAGTGACAGGTGCCCATATGGAAATTAGGAATGAGAACCTCCAACTGATGATAATCAGCCCACCTGTGTGCAGTTTTTAACTTCATTTAGGAGTCACCCAAGTGTAGTATGCCTTACCTCAGCGTCGTCATCATCATCATCCTCATCCATTTCCTCAACTTCTTCCTCCTCTTCACCCGCTGGTTCCTCTGCTGCAGACTGCTGCGACATTATTTCCTGCCCTTGTATATCCCTGTTTTTTAGATTTCCAAGCCAGAATGCCTCATGACATTTGTTTAGTGTAAGCATTGCCTGCAAACAAGGTCACAAATGTATTCAGCCCTCTCTTGTTTCATGGTTTAGTGACAAAAGAGACTTTTGAAAGACTAAATGCACACGGTCAGAAACACTTGACAACATGGCCAACAATGTTGAAAATTTGTGCATCAAGAAGTTTCTTTGCTGTAGTTCATTCAACATTATTTTTATAACTATTTAATTGTGTTATTACTTTATTATCGTCATTTTTTTGGACTCAGATGTCATTGTTGAAGGGTTTAAAATAAGTGATCAATCAAAAACATGTCAGAGTGTGGAAGAATAACTTTTGGAACAATCTTAAATTGTATTCGTCTATGTACAACAACAAAAATCAGAAACAACTCCTTTTACATGTAGTTAGTACTGTACTGCTAAACTGAACACATTGCACGAAGTAAAACTGAAAAGGCTTGGGTCAGCCACGTGATGTGTCCCATTGGGATCATGGTGAAGTATGTATTGCTGAAATGCAGACTGAATATATAACTTGGGAAACAAACAGGATTGGTTTTGGTCTTAAACTTGGTAAGGGTGTATAAAAAAAAGTAAGGTAGGGGTGTATAAACTTGGTAAAATTGCATGGCAGTGAAATATGTATGCCATAGCTCCTACCAGAATTTATTCATCCAATAATAACAAAAACCTCCTGCCTCCTGTGGTAAAGAACATGTTAACAACTTAAAAGTGTACCTTGACTCTGAAGACAAAGGTCTCTAGGCACCTCTTGAGTGCTGGGACATGATTCGTAAGAGACAGATCTTTTGCCACCTAATCAAAGATGGAAAGTATGATTATAGTCAAAAGTCTTGGAAATCAAACCATGGCAAATTACCTGCGATCAGGTATTCTTTGTTCCACGGGCGGTGGAAGAGAGGGATTCAGGGAAATAGAAAGGCTGAGATATTTGTTCGATGAGTTCTCTGTTGCCTCCAAATTGAATTCTGTGAATGGTGCAATCAGCGATTTCATCTAATAGGTATGAAAATCAGAATTTATGGAAAATCATGTTTTTACTGGGACATTCGCATTGTCATTTTATGAGGTTATGGATATCTGTCTATTAGCATTTAAACACTCTTATTTACTGACCTTGCTGTGACTGCAAAAATGTTGGAGTGATCTCGTACTTTGTTGCAAGTTTTTTAACAATCCATGGATATCATCCTTTTGGAACAAACGTACAGTGAGAAGAAGTCCCTTATTTGAAATGGAAACTTCAGCTTGTATTTTTAAGAATAACTTGACCAAGTAACTGACCTACCCACAACCAGTCCACCAACAGACTTATTGACAGACAGACAGACAGACCAACCAACCAACTGACTAACTACCTAGATGACTGACTGACTAACTGACTGACTCACCAACTGACTGACTGACTTAAACCCACCAAACAACAGATTGACCGATTGACTAAAGAGCCAACCAATCATTAACCTGACTGAGCATGGGACTGATGACTCGCAAAATCACTGACTGAATATTAAATGACTGGCTGAATGATGACTGGCCAAATCATTGACTAACTGAATGACCAACTAAAAGACTGACCAACCAACTGACTGCCTGCCTGATGTACATGTAGTTGGTGACATACTCACTAATGGACTCACTTAATTTGGTTAGACTCTAGAAGGGAAAGGGTGTAAACTTGTATGTACTTTATCGCAGTGTTTGTCAATATATAAATTACAAACCTTGTGCATCCTGAACATCAAATCGAGTACTGGCATTCCTAACTTCAAGAATATGTCCACAAATAAACGCCCATACTGTAAAACGAGTGAATTAAAACATTTCAAAAATTAGCCAAAATTTTAAAAATTGCAATGTTAAGTGCAGCCATTCTTATACTTGGACCAAAACTAATACAAAGACTGTCAGTTATAATACCTTTAATGAGGCTCCAATGATAGATCTCTGATCAAAAGCCTGGTAAAATTGAAAGCAGAATGAGAACTTTAATTCTGAGTTCAGTTTTGTACTTTTCACTGCTACGATATGTTGTAAAGACTGCTTGAGCCAAAGCAGCCTTCAGAGCAGAGGTTATCCCATATGAAATGTTGCAGCCAGGAGTAAAATATTTATGATAAACACTGTTTCACATTAACCACAGCAAAATGTTTGAGACTAGCTTACCTTTACCAAATTTATCATAATATGGAAAATCCGCACAGAAATGTTCAGTTTAACAAGTCTCTCTTTGTGAGTCTGATGGTATGAAACAAAAGTCAAATCCAAAATGGAAGTATTCTTAATTGTCTAGAGGATTAAGCATTTTAAAAAATCTTCTAAGGAACTTAATATGTTTTTTTCTTTTGTGGACACATGGTTCAACATCTTGGATCATATGCACTAACAGCATCCATGGTTGCGTGTCAATCGATACTCTCCATCAATACCCTCAATCGACCCTCAATCGACACTCCACTGACACCTCGGTTGAAACTCGATCGACACCTCATTGACATCGCGGTCAACAGTCGGCTAATTTTCGATCAATACAATCATATGAGTCCATCCACACTCAGCCGACTATCGACCGACTGTTGATCAAGTGTTGATCGTTGATCAAGTGTTGATCAAGTGTCAACTGAGTATCAATTGGGATGTTGATCAAGTACCGATGAAGATTCTAATCGAGCGTATTGATCGACAGTCGATCACAGATGCCATTAGTACACATGATCCAACATCTCTATAGCACAAGAAGAAGTTGTAGAAGTTGTACACAGAAGAGTTGTCTCACAAAGATGTTCAATTCAGAGGGTGATAACTTTAGGACAGAGAAAAGAGAAGGTTGCTGATGGTACCAGGGCATCTCCTTAGACAGAGATGTACACTTAGGGAAAGGTGTTTGGTAAACACATGTCTGCAAGAGAGGATGATCTAAGAGAACACACCCTGCTGCCCCATGATAATTTTTGTAAAATCTATTTTCCACTTTGCATCACATTGTGAAAGTTATTTTTATTTTCATTCCCATGATTGCACAGCCAATGCCCAACGGTCATCACATCACGTTCATCTAAGTCTGAAATTGAAAGTCAATCTAACAGGTTAAGAGAAAGAAATCAGTTTGTGTTGAACTACCACAATGTTTGCATTGCAGAATGTAGTGTCAGTATGACCATGCACTAAAATTAGAATGAAAAACTTGTTAAGGGAATAGGCTCATGTATGGGAGATATGTTCTCTTAAATCATCGTTTCTTGATGTCTGCCAAAGGAAAGTGTCTGTAACTAGACGTTGCATTGCAGTTTCTTTTCTTTTACTGACTTCCATTTCTCTGTCTCATCTTCATTTCTAAAGCAAACTGGCAGAAATAAGTGCAGTTACTACCTCTGGCGGGTCAGTCCTCTTGAGTGGTACAGAGTGAGTTTGTTTTACACTTCCAATCAACTCTTCCATCATTGCTCGGTAAAAGCAGGCCATGGATGATCTAGATAAGTAGAAAAAAAGATGGTTGGCAGGGGTTTCATTAACATTTTCAGCAACTCGATCAAATATCCCAACGGACGACCAATCTCCCATTTGATTGGCTTATTCCCTCAGGTCTAAATTTAGCACGTTGCCACAAAATTCTGGAGAGCGACAGGTGTAATTTCCTGTTTTATACTACAAGTAAGCAATGCCTTTTGAACTAAATGAACGATAGCTTTAAGAGAAGAGTTTAAAAAGAAAATTGACAACTGGTTTGCACAGGCAGACAAAACTTTTTTAAGTGAACTTCTTTATGAGAAAAATTTTAAATCGGATAGTCAAGCGGGCAAAATCGTCCTCACACTGAGCCGGTCAATTTGCCTGGTACCTGGCCCTGAATGAAACCCCTGATTTAGAACAATTTGGCAATTCAGTGTGTAACACCATCATAAAGTCCTGGAGTAAATAAAAATTCATAATAAGCAAGTGCTGTCAGTACTCTAGAATATTGACACTAATTGATTTATTGAAATCAGCCTCTAAACTATGCATACAATGTAAGAGAAAATCAATGATCAATTTTCAGCTACCTTGTAAGTGTTGGATATGATGTGGAAACAGCATTCTTGTCCTCATCTTCAATCAGTTCTGTCATTGCACCACCAGCAATTTCCTCTATTGTGGCTAAAGTGTCCTCAGCAGAAGATAGGTGAAACCTGAGGGTCAAGCAACAAGTAAGAAACTCACTTTTAATTAGCTACATGTACAAACAATGACTGGCCCACTTAACACAAAACTCTGATTTCCATAGCATAGATTGTCTAGAAATGTTATTTTCCCCCTTAAACAGGATATGATATTACACCATTACAGGCAAATTGCTTTGTCATTGATCAGCATTTTGCTATCTCTAGGTTACCCTAATAATTTACTTGTGTCTGAATTTATTCAACTGGGCAGAAAGAGAGGCACTATGCAAGTCAGCAAAGGTATTTTGAGAAATGCCAAAAACCACCACCATGACCATAACCTTAACCCTTAGTTTAAAGGTGAGTTGAAGGGCAATCGGCATTAGCAAGAAACACTTGCTGTTAAAATGTCTAGCAAGAATGTAACAAGGACACACCAAGCTTGAAATTTCTCCTGACCAGTTTTTGATCTAAAGACCATGTTATGTTGTATGTTACAAGTGATTACCTCACCTTAGCAAGAACTGAAGTGACTCATTGTATTTGGCTCCACTTTCTCTTTCACCATCAGATCTGAGCCACTCACGTTTCAGGAAATTCCCTGTTAATTCAGCTGAAGTTTAAGAAAACAATAAAGTTATTGTAATTACTTCTTTGTAAAAAATTTCCAAGGCAAGGTAAGAATGCTCTCTGATATTGTGGCTTAGTTGAGGAATTAGAATACGAGCAGCAAATCAAAAGGAATCACAATCTACCTAAGGCAGTATTCATGCCATTATCAAAGTCCTGTCCCCTCTCACTCAAAATTACTAAAAGCTTTGTAAGACTGACAGCTGTTGTGATATTAGGTATGCTGCTAGAGAACTGCTCCAGGTAGTGGAAGCTCTGTCTGCAAATACAAAGCAAATTTTTAATAATTATGGTGAGCTAAATCCATTTAGCCCAGAGAATTACAGCATCATATAATAACATGTAGGCTATTCATTAAAGTCTTTCGTAGCATGTACTGTTCCTGTGCACTAAACAAAATCACTGATTGACCAATGAATGAATGGGGTTCTGTCATGCATTGTCAATTCCATAGTTTTATTTGCATGATTTCCCTTTGTGAATAGAAAGATCAAAATTGTCATAATTGTAGAATAACCCAATCAACATCAATTAAGTATCACCAAAATGCAACAATTTTTGGCAAAAATTCAAAGTAACAGCACCCATTATTACATTATTCAGGTGCAATTTCTTTTAAATGAAATTTTTGCTCAAGCTGTTGTTAATGTTTTGCTGTTCCTCTAAGTTAAAACCAGTAAAAATATTGCTCTTAAAACACTTTCTGGAAACAATTCAATAGCCGGGCTGTGCTCCAAAAGCACCCCGGGCTGCCACAAGTGCCATGGGTGACTAACTTTTGCCTTTGGGCAACTGGAAAAACTTACACTTTTTTCGTATAAGCTTAAGTGCTGGGCACCCAGGATTTTATGGTTAGGTATCTTTGGGCTGCTTGTAATTTTTGAAGACCACAGCCTTAAACAGTCTTGGATTAATTTTGCAATTACCTCTAGCAAGGTAAAAGGTAGAGTTACAGTCAAGCCTAAGCAGTGCACACTACTGGAGTTTATCCCCGTTAGTTTATGTCATTGGGTGGCTATGAGTATTGCTGATCCCCTGGATGGTATGCTACTCAGTCACAGCTTATAATTAGCCCATAGAATTTTTTCTTCTTGTCAAAACAGGTTGACCATGTATATCATACCAAAATCATTTGAGAAAGAGCATACTTAAGAAGTTCTTGAAATCCAGGCTGTGACTTGTTAGAAAGCTTTATGCGTGATGACAGCACAAATAATGCCTTCTTTAAAAGACTCTGATGTTCACTCATCATATAACCACTCCTAAAACAAAACAAAGTTAAAACAAACACTGTTCAGATCAGATGACTTTGATCAGATGTTTAAAATCCTGAAGGAAGGCACTGTTGCAAAACATTGGTTAAAAAGCAAAATAATAACCCCAAAACCCTGACAGTATTTTATTAGCATATTCCATCAATTTATACCACTTAAAAAAACATTTTACCCTGAAACCCCCCTTTACTTTCAAAAATATATCACAGCATCTGTTCTCATTGTGAAAAAGCCTACAAGAGAAGCTGATTTTAGAAGGATAAAACTGGAAGGACCTACATATATGGCATTCAAGGTTAATAAATAAACCATGTTTCATGAGAGCAGTTAGTTAAATTTACTTCAACACAATCTTTAAATATTCTATTTCTGTAATAAACACAAACCATCCAAAAAGAGTCTGCAAAGAATTGAAAAGCAGATGGAAACAGGAAGCCATATTTTGTGCTTCTGAGGTATTATGACCTGGGCCATCTATCAGTCCATCATTTTGGGCTATCAAAGCCTGCAAATTGAGAAATAGTAATTAAAAAATTAATTATTCAAGCAGAGACAGTATTTTTTAAGAATACATGTACCTACTCTGTATAAAGTCATAGAGAATAAGTTCCATACATTTAAACAATGAAAAATGGTTTGTGGGTCATCCATCATATAGCATTGCTGAACCCCCTCGTATTAGAAGAAGTGAAGGAACAAGCATAACTGTCATACCTGAAAGAAAGCACTGGTAGCTTCTAAATGCTCACACAAGGCTGGCAGCAGGTCCACAACATACTTGGCTACTTCCTTTGATGAATGTCTTGACAAGTTGGAGAAGCCCACCAGTTTATCCTGACGAGCCTACATCAGGTTAGGGTTAAACAGCAATATGGTTATGATCCAAGTTAGCATACTGACTAGGATTACAATAATACACATGGAATGGTTCACAAAACAAAGAGTTAAGTCTACAACATTGCAAATGTGGCCTTGACAAAAGAAGTAACCAGATAATTCACGATTGACAAATGATGCAGTTAGCAATAGGTTTTCTCATATATATGGAATGAATTATGCACTACCACCCATGCAAAGATCATCCCTTCAATACGTGGTCAATAATCTACCATGGATGGAAAAAGTAAGATTCTCCATAAAATGTCAAGCAAATGTTGAGTTAAATGAAGAACTTTATTTTCTGCATGCTTACCTTGAGAAAGCTTCTTCTGGAAGACGCAGATGCTGATAGTGAATGTTGTAGTTTCCTGGAAAGATCTTCCAATAAAAACTCAAGCTGAGGTGCCTGGAGCTGCACAATAGTTGTCTCCTTTACAGCAAACACCGACACAAAACAGAAAACAGAAAATGTGTTTTATCACTGCAATACGAGTAACTGTTTGCTGCTGAGAGTAAGACAACACAATTTAATACTTGCAATAAAAATATGCCACAAATGATCTCAAAATTGCCAGGCATTTGCCATGATAAGAGTGCTTCAGATTAATAATTGGGTCTGGCCTGAATGTGTGATTGTGGTATTCTATAACAAAATGCAATTATGCAGGTTTAACAACACTTATTTTTTTCTACAAACCTCTGTATTCATGTCTGAATCCAGCACAGCACGGGACACTAATCCACATTTAAGAATATTGAATGTTTTAAGATCCAGCTCCCTATAAACAAGGTCAGACAGAGTGGAGTTAATAACAACCTCCCCTATTGAGATCAAATGTGCTGTTAACATTTACTGTTGAAAATGGTTCATAACTACAGTCAAAAGTCGAAATAAAGCTAAAGAGAAAAACTAAAAAGTAAATGGGATTGCTTTTACCTAAGAGATGCTCTATACTGTGACATTGACACTGACACTGGCTTTTCTTTCTCTTTAACTTCTTTGGCATTGTCTTTCTGTGTATCACTTTCTTTGTCATTGACATTTTCTTTTTCCATCTCTTTTATCTACAAGCAAAAGACACAACTGGATATTCATTCTTCACGGCATTAAGCATCATGTTTGTTAATGGTTGAAAAAGCTACGAAGCTAATAATATTAGAAATAAGAATCCCCTCATAGGCAATGAGTCAAGCAGTCCTGGTTTGAATCTAATATTAGGATTAGAATTTTAGGTTTACGATCTTAGACATTTTATTGGACTTTATTGTACCTGATGAATTTTTATTGAGTATAAATAATGATTAAGAAAGAAAGAAAGAACCCTTGCCTGGATACATGTACTTGGACTGTGTTCAAGGGCAAGATCTAAGTTACATGTATATGCTTGGTGGCCCACTACACCCAATAGTACTAGTAGGCATAGGTTGTGATGAAACTACAACAGCCACCAGACAAAACACTGCAGGTAACCTTTGATCGATTGGGATCCTACCCAGGGGGCAAAAAACAATAAATAGAAATTTGCAGTGGCAAATGCCATGGAGAGATTCTTCATCCACTGTGCTTCCAGACTGAATTTTAATCTGAAAGTGTTGGAATGCTCTGGAAAATGCCTAGAACTAGAAAGAGCGTTCAACTGATATTACATATATTAGGAACTCATTCTACCTTTACTTATCTTGTATATTCCTCGTAAGAGGGCTAAGCTACTTTTTTCACCCTTACGTCAAAATCAGTTGACATATCAATCAAGGCAGTGGAGAGAGCCATGGCAAGCCTCTAATCTTAGAGACATATTTAACACTGTTGCAGGGCTGCTAGTTATTCCTACTGAAAATGCTTCTTTACCTTTTCTATGGAATCATCAGCTTTTTCACTGTTAGACCTATGAAAAACACAACATTCAGGTTATAAGCAAAATAGGTTAATAAATTGTTTCAAATTCAATGCCGAATACTTGAGATAAAATAACGACTTACATGTATTTGTGAGAAAGATTGGTCATTTGGTACCCAGACTGGTCATCATGAGTTTAAATAAACTAGAACCTGAGGCTACAGCTAGCAAAACCAGCACTGATGTTTGTAAAACTTAAGCCCATTCAAGTTATAAAAGCTTACATTTTACATCTCTAGACCATCTGGAAGTTACATTGATGGCATGCATTTACAATACAAAGATGAGAAGTGCAATGTGTTTCTACCCTTTCTTTGCTTTCTTTCCTTTTTGGGGTTTTCCTGTATTTCCATGAGGAGCTGGACTCGTCGCCAGTGACTCTTCAAAATCAAATGTAGCAAGGGAAGGCTTATATGATGGAGTGGCTGAAAAAGTTTCAATTCACAGACTAAAATAAACAGCTAATTTTGGAAAAATGATATTACAACCAAAAATACAACCTAAAATACAAATTCAACAGCTCAAAAAGGGATGATGGTGACAATCTGTTCAAAATTGTCCTAGGACAGAGAAGTTCTTAACCTCATTTTTCTACCGATTTACAGCCTTATGAACACCAAATTGTTATCATTTTTATGTTGCTTAGATGCCAAAATTGAAATGCTGACAAAGAATCACTGAGCTATGTTGAAAGCTGTGTTGCAGCTTTAGGAAAAAACTTGAAGCAAGAACAGAACTGTCTAACAAACATCATCAAACTTGCTCATGGAATTGAAAATCAACAAACCTGCAAGGCACTTTTCAAGAACTTTACACAGATCTGTGATGTTCTGCAATCTAGCAATATTCTTTCCCCTTATTTCAGGGTCTTCTTGGGTTGCAAATGCATTCACAACCTAAAAATCATGAAGGATTTTCGACTTGAAATAACTGCACATCATAATGAAAATTACATTTTGGTCATACAAATAATTCAGAAGATATTTTGTTTAAACACCTGGCACAACAAATAGATACATGTACCTCTCTGAACCAGTTCACTGTGTGAAACAAAGTGCCACAAATGACCTCTCTATCTGCTTGATCTAACGAAGCAATTTCATTGGCCAGTTCTTGCTTACAACTAACCAGTGGACACCCTGCACAAGAGATGTATAAAAGAAGTCAAATAAATATATAAATAAATAAGTAAATAAATGACAATGCACAATCATCTCTTTTGATCCCCTTCCCTCTTCTGTGGAGCATACAGCATTTACAATGTCCCGCCACACATCATGGTCTTGGGCATTTTTTTTTCGACACAGTACATACAATTAATTTTCTTACTTATTGGTCACCATTTCCAGTTGTTTATCCCCAAAAGAATAAAATTACCATGACATGCAAGGATAGGTAGCTCAAGTCACAGTGTGAAAAGAAAGTCTTGACTAGTTATTTAATTAAAAGACATAAAATTTTACCTAAAAGAGCATCAATTCCTTCAAGATCACCCTTGTGCTGACTTTCTTCACAAGCCCTCAGTAGACGGAAATGTGGTGCAAGGCAAATAAGGGAGATGGGAGCACTGATTTAAAGATAAAAGCAGTGAACAAAAAATTGAAACAACATCATGTATAACAGGCAAGGGTTATGGAGGGATTATTTTCAGACACTGCTATAATTTGGTTATGTAAGTACTCCGACAGCAATGAGTTTTGTCGTATTTTGTTTCTCATAGAAAGCAGTTCTCTTTTCCACAGTGATACCAAATTTCTGGCAGTTAGCTCTATGATTGCTCAAACTTGCAACTTTCAATTCTACTTGTAAGTGTACTAGTAAACTTTAGGTACCATCTTTATTCAATTGCAAGGCAATACACAATTACATTTCTCTTACCTATCACTTTTTTCTTTGCTACTTGCATTGTTTCTGGAGGCCAGTAGTACTGGAAGAAGGTTGACAGCAATACTGCCTTCCTCTGACTCATCCAAAGCATGACACAACTCCACAGGAAGACCATCACTGGGAAAAGAAAAATGAGTCTAATTATTAGCATCTACATTTCATTCTTTATATTTCCTGTCCCACATGTGCACACTACACACACAAAAAATTGTGTTTGCCCCAGGTCTAAACTAAGTCAACACAAGATACTGAGGGGTTTTATTAAGGCTCAGGCACCAGGCAAATTGACCGGCTGTGAGGATGATTTTGCCGCCTGGTTTGACTGTCTAGGAGTAGTTTTGTTCAAAAAGTTTTGCTGGTCAGGGAAAACGATACTACAGTGTGATTAAATCAAATTGGTATTATACGATTATTTTGATGTGTACCTTATTCTACAACTTTACATGGTAAAATCACACCATAATCGATAAAAAACATGCAAAGAACTGGTGCCAAGCATGGGGAAGTGTGTGATAGCAAGTCACAATATATTATTGGTTCAGGCTTTGCATCTGTCATTGGTTGAATGCAGCAACATAACCAGAAAGCCCCATTTTGCCAGTTCAGGTACCCACTGTACTGGTGGGACAGGACCTCATTTATAAGATAAGATAGCTAATGTCACCTGGCAATTGGTGCTTCCCTGTCTACCAAAAAGTCATCTTGAAAGTCTGCTACAACTGTTTCACTGATCCATGACTGTTAGTGAGAAATGCTAAGCAATGATTTACCTCAGCAAAGGGAAACAAGAAATCTTAAATGAAATTCTTCTGGTTCATAAAGATTAACAACATGAATTGATGCAGCTGGAATAAAAGAATATTAACATTGCCTCCAAAATACATATCAACTTAATGGCAGAAGAAAAAATCAATGCAGCTGTCATAATCAAATCAAGTTCTACGTCCTAAACAATCGTATATAACTTATGGGAATGAAAAGTATATCACAGCTGCTATAGACAACAAAATTTGAAAAATTTCCAAGTTGAAAAGATACTAAAAATGGTAATTACATTAAATTAGGATAATGGGAAAATTAAAATAATGAAATAATTAAGTTAGTTTATCACTTAATTAATAAATTAATTAATTTCTACCTCAATTTTAGGATCAATCCCTCCCAGCTGAATAATTCTTGCCAGTTCATCATAGAACAGTGCTGCTGCCTCTGGAGTCTGGCTGATGCTGTTCCGTATCATTTCTAACATGCTCACAATCTGCCATTAAGTAGCATCTTAGCTAATCAGTTTCCTTGCTCAATTATAACACCCAGCCTGCTGCTATTGCAGGCACCTTCAACAAGAAGTATTCATATGAACTCTATTTATAACTTTGCCAGGTTTCGTTACATCAGGTAGTTATTTAATATGTACATGAGCACATGAATGTCTTTATTGGTGAGGTGGCATGTTCAATATACATCTATAACTGAGTTAATTGCAAAAAAGACATCACCACTGACAACAGTTTTTTTTTGTTTTTTGTACAAATTACATGTAAAATGATTGATTTCCAGTTTAAAGTGCTTGATCTTTCACAGCCATAACAAGTTGCCATGTGGCTGAAACAGCAGCCTGACCATCAGATGGTATTGACAGCAACTGCAGGAAGGCTTCTTTCTCTGCAGATTTACACTATGAAAACTGTTCGAAATAATTTACCTGTTTGTACACTTCATTGGAAAGAGTGGATCTTTGCTGGGACTGTGTATCCATTGTCTGTTCAGACCCCTCCTCCTCAGATCTGTGACATTGCAAAGAAACAGGAAATTGAAGGACATGATTTACATTAAATTAATGATACCCAGTTGTGCATGTTTAGGACTATTTTGAGACCCAAATTTGGCCTCATGGTCAAGTAGTGAAGATTTAAAGGCCTAAATCAGGATCACTGTTGTGGGGTAAGACTTTTCAAACTCATTAATAATTCATCATGTTAAAACAAAGAAAACCACAACCGTAAAGGAGGTTTGGATACCGGGCTTAATTAGCACAGATTTTGACAATTCTAGTTCTCTGTTTACTCCTTAGTTTGTATTTCGATCGAGAAGATAGATCAAACACTTGAGACAGTGTTTCATCGGCTATCCAAACAACTCAAATTTCGTCGAAAATACTCCACTGCATGTCGTATTTTCAACTGTCTTCTCGATGTTTGGATATCCTGATGAAACACTATCTCTTGTTCTTGACATGTTAGTATATAGAGGACTTTACAAGGGTTTGTAAAGATATGACTTTTATTCTCGAGTCGCTGTGGCAAAAACAATATTTTACAAATGAGCACAGTGAATGAGTAAGAAATAATTAACATATTTTAATATAATAATAATTAATAATAATAATAATATTTATTAACTTCTATTGTGCCATTATCAGTGTAAAAATTCTCGTCACCACCACTTGGGTCCCGGATGTAGTTTCGTATGAATTTTAAGAGTGGTGGATCTTCTAGTACAACACCTCTGTCTTGACTAATAAACTTATTAATTATTATCCAACTGCAGCGAATACCGTCCAAATAACAGCACAAATATACAGCGATATTGTACACTTATTTGTACAGTAGAAAACCTGTTTGCCATATAGGTCAGCGTGCACACACAAAACTGTCACACTCTCCCTCTTTCATTGATAAATTTATTGCTTACAGCAGTTGGATAGTAAATCTCTTAATAGATGTTTTGGTGTGTAATATCACTGTATATTTACTCGTTGTTTGTATTTTGACTCGCCCAATGCGCTCGTCAAAGTACGGCCCAACTCGTAAAAATATACAGCGATACTACACACCAAAACATCTAATAAGATATATCTATCACTGCACCTTTCTCCACCCAGGAGTTAGTATAAACATGTAGCAGCAAACCACTAGTGCAAACTGATATTATTACAAACTAGAGAACTGAATACGTATGCTAAAGAAGAGCAATTCAAGCACTGACACAGGGTGAGGAGTTAATGCCCTGCAATCAAAATTGAAACAAAGGCGCTACGTACAAGGATGGAGGAAGATCAAATCTCAGATTACTAGCTCTGATCACTTTGTATCATCCTTATTACAACAGCGCTAAAATTGCCAAAAATTCAAAGACATTCAGTTCTACAAAACAGGGCAGAATTAATAAAGAACCTTTTCTTGGCCATGCTGCGTACAACCATTATAGCTCCTATTATACCAATCCTCTTATATCTGAAACATGACAAGCCAAGAAATGCGTCACTGTAAATATGGTTTTGTCAAACAATAACTCAAGTCCAATAACCTATGCCATAAATTGTACATTTCAAAGCCTCATGATATTGAACAATAATAACGTCTCACTTGGCAGAGTTACTTGACAATTGTTTTCTTATAACAATGTGCATGTCATCCTAGAAAACAATAACAAATGATCCATTTGTGAACGAAAAAACAAATATAAAATACATGGATCCACATTTTTCAAAATGGCATATTCTACATACACATTTATTTGGGTTAATCAGTATGTCATTGACTTTGGTATAAAAACAAAATAAGCCATTCACCACGCAGGGGGCGTATATGGTTGCAGGCAGACTACCTTCTTCAATTCCAACTGGGATCAATTTTGTAATTAAAAGCAATATTTACAAATGTACTGATCATTTTGTGACCCTCACAGTGCAAGTCCAAAAATCGCAAACACCAGAAATATCGATTGGTATTTATAAAACATTATTGTGTAGAAAGGGAAAAGCCAATTAGGCATGAAAACAATAAACCACAAACAGTAACGGTAATTAAAATTGTGGTTTGTGGTTTTGAGGTTTGCTCATGTGTCCTAAACCTCGTTGTGATTAGTCAGTACATAACTGACCTGTCAGAATCAAATCAAAGTGTTCATGGTTTTTTTACTTGTATGGACAGTAAGGGGGAGCATTATGACTAGCACATACAAAGAAAGCTAACACGTCCAGAAAATACAGGGAACACAACTACATCGTTTTGTTCTAACATGAAATTAATGTGTGACATTTTTATGCAACATGACGTAACAATGCCTTACATAATTAATTGTTAAGATTGTTGAAGCCAATACTACTAGTCACAGGTTTGAGAGACACCAGTGGGTATGTAAATATTGTTCTGTGTCAAGTATATTAATCCTGGCATCTGTTAACTATAATTCTAATCTGTTAATAGATTTCGAAGACATTTCTGTGAACAAGATGACTGAATAAACTGTGAAATATTTGGAACCTTGGCTTTGGCTACCAATCTTTTGAATCATTTTGCTAAATCATACAACTTTAGAAACACAAGGGTGGCTAGACTGGTACCTGAATTAGTCCTCCATCTTGTTGGTTTGTAAAGGCCAGAGTACTTAACATACCAAACAGCTTTCGTATTTGTATCACAGTGAGGTTGTCCAGGTAATCTAAAATACCCTGAAAAGAGCAATTTACATCATCTACATTACAGAGAAACTGATGCATAAGGAATTAAGAGTAACTATCATCAAAAGTGGGAAGTAACAACAACCAAGTCCCAAAGGTTATTTTTGTTTTTTTGCTAAGACAGGGCTGTGCTCTAGAAATGCCCGCGTGCCACAGGCAACTAACTTTTGCTTTCAGGTGACTGGAAAAACTTACTTTTTTCATATAAGCCTAAGTGCTAGGCACCCAGGATTTCATGGCTAGGAACCTTTGGACTCCTAGCAAGACCACAGCCTTGCTTAGAAGGCGACTTCCAATTCCATCATGAACATAATTTTTATCAGAATGTCCTGATCAATCTGTTTGTTTCCGACTCTGATCCACAGTGTTTGCATGAGGTCTAGCACTTCATACTCCAACTCAGATACTGACTCCATGGCCAATGTCAACTAGTCATAAGTATTGGAATTGTTCTAGTCTCCTCTTTTAAATACAAGTAACATAGTTGCAATTTTCTTTGCTAATACATGTACTTTGCACAAAATAGAAAAATAAGTTTAAAAAAAACACTTTCAAAATTTACACATACTTACTTTAATAAATATCGCAAATGGCGCCATAATATCTGGGTGTGATTCAACAAGATCTGACAGCACATCTAAAGATGCATCCGCTTCTGCTGCATATCCGCTTCCAATGTGAGTCACCAAGGTTCCTACTATCTCCTAGATTGATACAGTGTATTGATAGATAAGTCAGCCCAGTGTTAACAATAAATGACAGAAATCTCATGCACTCCATTATCAGGAGGATGGCTGATGAGATTACAGAGCAGAAGTTAGCAACGCATTACATCGCAAGTTCTTTTTCAAGCTAAAGAACATAGGCTACATTTTCAGAGATCGTGCTTACTGTACATGTAGGTAGTGCTGGCCAACACTATAGGCTGATATATTGGCCAACACTCAGTCAATATACATCGGCCAAGTATCAGTTGACACACAGTCGGTTGAATGTCAGTTGAGTATTAGTCAAGTAACAGTCGAATGTCAATCAAGTATCAGTCGAGTATCGGCCAATATGTCAGCCATTACTCAACTGACACACATATCGGCCAATGTATCAATCGGTACTTGACAGATACCCAACAGACGTGTGTTCCCAGCTACTCAATACAAGACCAATACTTGGTTGACATATCGACCGAGTGTCAGTCGATACATCGGTCAATAGTGTAAACCAAAATTACCTAGAGTAAACATGATCTACATTTTCTATAGAATAGATGCTGTTTTTATTAGTAAAGAAAAACTTGGATTACAATGTCATCTATTTATACCTGCTGACAGTAGAGGTCAAACGATACAAAAGCTAACTTGTACGTGGCACAAGCATAAGAACAGACAGAAGGGTCGGGAGATCGCAGAAGAACTTCAGCCAATGATAACAAGTTTGAGAAGTAATCCCTCAGAATCTAAAAAATAACAAAAAATACGATAAATTACAAACCAACCATGGTAACAAACCACTGTTGGTTTTTTGAACATCTCTAAATACCTTCCAATTCTTATTTTAAAATTTCCTGTTAGTGATTTCATTTTTAAAAGAGACAAAAGAAGTGAATGGTAGATGGTGTGCTTGTGTATGTGGTCTCAGAAGCTTGACTCTGTTCAACAGCGCTTGTTACGGGACACCCTGATGATTAAAAACTTAAAAAACAAGTTTTATTAAATTCAGGCAGCCCACCCTTTTGATAGAAACTGTCTAGTGTTTCAGGTTTTGTAAAAAACCGTTATTTAATAACAATTCATTAATTACATGTAACAGTTTTCACAAAACCTGTAACACTAGAAATTTGCTACAAATTTGCTACCTGCATTTAATATCACTTTTCATTATTCCTACCTGTGTGTGTGAGTTAAATGCAGTGCTCAGCATCTCCTCAGTGAAGTGGCCATTTTTTATTTTATTCCTAATCAAACTTTCCATAGCTTTCTTTCTATTAGCAGTAGAGTGAAGGATAAGCAGAACAAACAAGTCTACAACCTGTAAAAATGACACAAAATAACAGGGCTCAGTTTAATAGTTATGTATTGCACTGGGAGGCAACATGATTAATGTAAGACCCCACCTTGTGCTTTACGGAAGAGTTGACGGATTCTATAGCCTGGAATTCAAAATTCAAAACAAAATTATATTAACCACCAATAAGTTTATAAATTCTCAATTTTATTTAAAAAAAGAAAAACAAAACAAACAAACAAAAAAACAATAGGAGATTTACAGACCTTATAATTCTGAAATATTGTCTAGTACTCTCAGAAATGTGTACACAATAAACTAACAGCCTAGATTTTAATTACCTATTCATGTCCCTTACCTTTATCCATCCCTCTGCAACAGATCTCTGAAAACGTATTCCTGAACGGATTGCATCCAGGGTAAAAAGTTCCCCATCATTTGTCTGGTTCAAAAGTGACCTTAATCAGACAGCAAATTATTTGTTATATCGTACAGTTCTGAAAGGAACAAGCCTAGTTATTTCCAATTTACAGTGACTGCAGTGGTAGCCTTATTCTATTGCTGCTTTTGAATTTCATAACTTTTAGGTACCTAACATATGCACCACAAGTCATGCAAGCCACTCTATCTACATAAAACAGAAATGTTCTTGATAATTAGAGAGGGGAAACGGACATAAACTCTTGTTGAAGGTGATTTTTATGATACACCAAATTAAGACACTGATAGAGTTTTTTTCTCACATCATGGGCTATCTAAAACAACAGTACTGTCATATCATTTCAGAGCAGATCATTGTAACACTATCTTTTATTTCCCATTGTTTCTCGTAACAAGTTCATTTACGCTTAAGGTCAGTACTTTTGGATGGTCCTTGCTTTTGGCTTGTTGCTAAGCACTATGTGATGATAACCATGGGATAATTGTTACTTTCAGGGTGTGGTTACATTGTACTTTCAGAACTTTACTGCAACACTTGTTGCGGCAGCTTTGCTGGATCTACAGTTACACAAGTTACTTTATTGTATAGTGAGGTAGTAACACTTTAGTTGCTGGATTGGAAGTACACGCAAACTAAAGAATTTATGGTAAAGAATTTGGATCATGTGTACTAAAAACATCCCCACTCAAGTGTCGATCAATACCCTCAAGTGATACCCTCAATCGACATTTCGATCGGTACTCAAATTACATCCCAATTGATACTCAGTCAACACTCAATTGACACTTGATCAACAGTCGATCGATAGTTGGCCAGGTGTCAACCGACTCATATGCACCCTTATAAAATAAGTTGACTTGTGACTGACTGTCAACCAAGATGTTGATGGAGTGTTGATCAAGTGTCAACCAAGGTGTCAATGAAATGTCAATTGAGTATCGATCAAGGGTCGGTCAAGGGTATCAATCAAGGGTATGGAAAAAGGGTATCGATCCAGGGTATCGATCAACACTCAGTTGCAGATGCCTTCAGTACACACGATCCAAGAATTTTCCAAGAAAAGTGACATATCATTGCCGATACCTTGAGCTCCCTGGTTTCTAATGGTATGGTTCCCTTGTTACAAATTACTAACTAAACACACTTCTGTTGGTTAATTATCATCTCACCCTCCACGAGACCTTCTCTGCTCTGCAGGAGTTGAACAGGCAGCTGGTGGTAGTGTAGTTGATGTGAAATCTAAGTTTGACCTCAGTTCACTGATTACCTAAAAAATAAAACATTACCATTGAAATTAAATGATGAATTAATTATTTTACTGATTAATTAACTACAGTGCAACTTCCTGGTACACGTCACCAATTGAAAAATGATGAACAAGACAAAATGATGAAGACAGAACCTAGTAAAATTTGAAAAGTCTTTGCCATAGCCAGAAAAAAATTATGGCTGAGGCAATAATGTCCCTGGCTAAATTGTCTTCCTGGATATTAAGGATGTTTATGATAACTATGAACAAGAAAAATGGAAAACAATGACAAATGATAAGTGCCTCTGCTTGCCTGTTATTAGCTACGGCCCTGAAAGTCAAAGGGATCAGTGGTCAAATTATTGAACTGGTATGATTACAATGGTGTAATGTAATGCACCACGTTGAAAACATTAACAGTGCATTACAATTTCAGTTATAAGCCCTGGGCTTCTGACTTATGTAAAATTATAGTATGTTTCAGGTTCTTGTACCTCAAATGCATCACTATCTCCAACAGACTGCAGAATAAATTTCACCACCACTGGTAGGTCGTCCACTTCAGCGGAGGGCAGCATCTCGATAACTGACACTCGCACCTGTGATTGTTTGAAAATAACTCTTACTGGTACATTGTATTCTATTCATTTTTGTTCCTATGAATTCAAACTAAATTAATACTATTGCCACACTCATTCCAAACCAATTTTCCAGATTTCTTTTCTCCAGAATCATCTTCCCATAACTGTGATCAGTAAAATGCCAATGGACATGAGAGCAGCATCACAGACATTGCTGTGCAGCTTGTTCAAACTTCAGCAGTTCTTTTGCCAATGATTAGTCTTACTAGTCTTAATTTGTATTAAAGAACATCAATTGGCAGGTGATTTGGAAAAATGTTAGTAAGACTAGTGTGTTATGGTTCTCAGTCATGAAAAGTCTTGTACCAAGTAATATATCAAACACGATAAGTCATTCCAAAACTTTGAAAATTCCAGAACTTTGATAACTGACTGACATCAGTCATCCAGTATTTTTGACAGACTAAGTTGAGATGTTTGGAAGTGTGGTTGAACACTGTCTCGAGTATTTGATATACATGTATCTTCTTGAAACTAAAACCAAGGAGAAAACAGAGATGAGATAAAATCACAAAAAAATCTATCAGTAAATTTGTTGATTTCAAATAATACATGTTAGAACACTGTCATTCACAGGTATCATTTATTTTAAAAATACATATTTATTAATGAATTATTAAGATCATGGAATGTGCTTAAAGTTTGAGCAATGCAAGTGCAAAAATTATTTACAAAAATCTGTTCATAGCATGGTTACAATTTTGAATACTATTTGAAACAACCTAATTTAATTCAGTTCTCCATTAAGTGACACTGCGATTCATTTGGTAACTTTATTTTTGCCTTTATTATTTGAATGTTCAACAGAAGCTGTCTTAATGACTTTGAGAAAGTAGATATATACCTCATATTGATTTGGTGATGTGACTCACCTCTGCTAAGAGGTCTGGCCTTAAGCTCAGATTGGACAGAGCATCAAGAATAGAAACAGTTAGTCCAGTGTTCTGACAAAGAAGCTCGCTGTGCAACAAGAGTGAGGTCACATGACATTGTATTAGAACCCTGTTGTCAATTTTGCTAACAAAGGTGGCTCATATTGATTCTTCACAGGCACACTGTCCCAACTTTAAAAGGAGAGGAGTTGGGAAGGTGCCTCCAAAAAATACTTACAATGAGCCAACTTAAGTCTGTTGGGGCAGATCAAGGGGAGTTTGGAAGTTCGGTCAAACCCTCTAAATTAAAAAAAAATGAGAGACTATATAACAAGCTGATTTTTCCTCAGAATGTCTGAGATCCCATTTCTGAGGACCTCAATTTCAAATATTTTCTGGCATAAGATGCCCCAGACCCCCGACAGGGGACAGCCTTTGGCAGTCCATATCTCAAACCCCCTTCTCTAAAATCATGTACCTGCCCCAGGTCTGGTTAACAATGATACACTAGGAATAAAGCTACATTTAGGATGATGTAGGGTTTTCATTAAGGGCTGGGCACTGTACAAATTGACCAGCTATGCAGACAATTTTGCCAAGCTGGTTTGACCATATAGCAGAAAGTTTTCCTAACAAAGAAGTTCAGTTCCTAATAATTTTGTTCACCTGTGAAAACCAGTTGCCCTTCTACTGAAAATGTTAATGAAACCCCTGGAGATGGGTACTTTAAACAAAGTTGACAAATATACAGTGACACTTAAACTGACCATCAACCAACTGTACCTCAGTTTCCTAGCAACCTCAGTGTGTTCTGAATCATCCAGCACCTCAGGAATACATGTGATGATTTCACGCTGGATGTCTAGAGATGTTATGCTAACCATCTCTAGCATTTTTTCAGTCAATTCCTAAATTTCCAACAAAATAATATATTACTCAGACTTGCAAACTAGAGTGATGTTGGCAGTCCCCAATCTGGTACTAGTAAATTACCCTCTCATTTCTTGTTAAAAAGTCTCCTTTGGTAATGTGTGGTTCCAGAAAATACCCTCACGCATGCCATGGAGGGTTATTAGAAATTCCAAAAAGAAGGAGATGGATCTTTCAAGAGGGATGGGAACTTCAAACCAAAATACCTTCCATGGGAGGGGTATGAATATTTTATGAAATTAATTTGTTTAATGTTTTAGTCATGAGGTACATCAATATTTCTAAGTGCTTAAATACATGTTCAGCAGTTGAGAAGCAAAGGACAAAAACTACATATGATTATTAAAACTACTAATAATTATATTACCAAGAACTGTTCTGATGTAGTAACATCCTACCTTACTCTGCGCAATGAAGTCAAGCCATCTAAACTGGTTTAGGACCAGGTGAGGGATATTGAAATCATCTACACCATTGCTGAAACACCAGATAAAATTTCACTTTTTTCACTTTTGAATATCTTCCATGCAGTGCAAAACTGCAGGCTTGGAAAATTCTACATCACATATTTTTGTTTTATATAATTTAAACAATAATATTTATTCATTAAAAAATATATAACTGAAAATTGGCTTTACATACTTGCCATCATCCTCTGTGAATTCTGGGAGCTTTTCCAGAAGCATGTTGGCAATCTTTGGCTTAAAAATAAAACAAATATTAAAATATCATTGAATAGATGCTTGTTTCACTGGGTACCAGTATACATTTACATGTATGTCTGGGATTTACTGTGCATAAAAATCATGCACCTGAGTAAATAACAAACAAAGTTAGACAGACAGACAGACAGACAGACAGACAGACAGTACATTCAAGCAATCTTTCAATCTAACTTTAAACAAACAAGAGGAGACAATACATAATACAAACAGGCACCTTTCAGTCTGTACACAGAAACTTTTGTGTAAGTCTTACACTATCACAAAATATTTGTAGGATAACTTCCATTCCATCTTCCAGCCTGTGTTCCCAGTAGCAGATCTATCAAGGGTGAGGGGGTGCAGGGGGGGGGGGGACGGGGGGAGAGAAGCCAAGCATCCCTTGGACCATTTTTGCTCACAGACAGAAAGTGTTTTGACTCTCCTCTATTTTGAGTGAGAAGTGTTCTACATTCATTCCACTCTCTGAGTCTCCCTCCTTTTCTATGTATACTAAGAAAACTATACCCTTCCCTCCCCCTTACTAGCAACAAGGTCTGCCACTAGTAAGAAAGACAAGACTTTGATTGTACCTGAAATTACCTTTGTAAGTGCCAGAAAAGTTTATAAAAAACAATAATTGTTGAAGGAAAAGAAAGGAAATTGTTAGATAATGCTGTTTTGTGTCTTACCTGAAGGATATCTACACCCAAAAGCATTCTGATCAAACTTTCCTGACTCCCTCCATATCTAAGAAACGAAACACTACTGGTAAATAAGGTACTGAGCCCTTAGAGAGAAAAATTGGTTCATGTTAGGATGACGGGTGAATTAATTTTTATGAGATGCAATCCATTTTAGAGGCTGAAAAAGAAGTATTATATTAAACGGTCAGTTCTCAGGATTAAAGTACATTTCACCATGTAGAAAAAAGACACAATTAATTTAACAACTTCAGGAGTGAAGAGTGGTTGGAATGTATCATAGTTTTTTTTAGATGAAACTTGAAACCAGGAGTTCCCTACACAAAGGAAAGCCATGTTTGAAGTATCCAGTCTGTAGTTGTGTTGTACTTAAGACATGACAGTTTGCAGTACAATCTGCCAATTAACTTCAAATGAGTGATGACAAATCTTGCACAGTAGTTTGATATCCAATTAGAGCATGTGTCATTCTTGCTTAGAAGCAAACAATGGCATGTCACCTTGTTCCCCACTACAGTATCAATAATGCTTGCAAAATTTTGAGGCTCACAATATCATAATTTATAGACTGACCCCTCAGTATCTTCTGACATAGAAACTGGTAGCAGACTAAGACGGAACCTGTTGTTGATAGAAAGAAAGTACCAAATTACCAATTAACAGAGATCATGCCCAAATGTGTTTTGTATTTAAACTTAAGCCTTTCACGATGATTTTTTAAACTATTTGTTTTCTATTTATTTGTATTTCAAGAAATCAATGTGTTTTCTAATAATAATAATAACAATAACAATAACAATAATAATAATACTAATAATAATAATAGATATATATAGCACCTATCCAGATCTATCCTAAGCACTTTACAAAAGTAAAAAAAAAAGCTAGACAGAAAGTTCTATAAGAGATAAAAATACAGAGAACAATAATGAAAAATAAAATAAATTAAAAATTCTTTCTAGCAAAAATAATAATTTTTAAAGAGATATGTCTTCAGTTTACGTTTCTAGGAGGTTTTGTGCCACCCTCCTCCCTATAATTCCCAGCCAGGCTGTGAAAATTCCAGTTTAGCTTTTATCTCTTTATTTTTTATTTTTTTTTAAATACACTTTCCTTCTAAAACTCTGGCTTTTGAAACCCCCTCCCTCTCTGAATTTCCAAATACATAGCTTTTCTAGGAGTGTGTATGGATAGTTTCCAGAACCACACAAGGAAATACCCCCAAAGTTATCAATCTTATGGCTACCAGTGAAAAGGATAAAAAAAACTCAATTATTAATACCAATTTCAATACCTGCCAGCATCATCCAGTTGTTCTTGTAAACCCTCAAGAAAGTCGTCTATGACCTGTAGGGGAAATAATTAGCATAAAACATTAAAAACAAATAGAATCACAAGCCTAGATTAAAATGGTTTACAAAATTCAAACTACCAGGCCACATGAAAATAAGGTAATTCATTGTTAGTAGCAATTGGCGATAATAATATAATTAAATGTTTCTATCTACAATGTTGACGTCCAAGATTAAGTTTGTGTTTTTTTTCAATTCATGCTCTACAGTCATGTAATTCTGTAGCATGCTTCAGAAAGTCATCGGCCCAGTTTATACTGAAGACAATAAATTATGTGACTACAAGTGAATTACATGTACCAACTCTAAAATATATCAGATAAAACAAGAGCGAATAAAATTATGTAGTAATTAGCACGGAGTCGTACTTTGTAGCAGCTAGCTGCCACCTACAAGAATGCTGTAATTTCAGGTATTGAGAGTGAATCATATCACAGCCTGACAGCAAGACTTGGGGTAACATAATTTATAGGGCACCGAGGCTGGTAAACTGGCTACATGGCGAACCAGCTTAGGTTTTTCTTAGTTACTCCCATGCTAAATTCCAAATTTACATTGTATTATATCGGTACCCTAGACTAGAGTCTACAGACAAATTAACGGTATTTGCACCTTTGATCTATAAATCATCTGTACATACTGCTTTTATTCCCTTAAATAAGCACCCATCTTGAATAACCACCCACCAAGTAGATAGGAAAAAGTAATAAGTGTCCCACCTCGAATAAGTTAGTATTTTAAGTTTTCTTAGTACTTTAAAGAAGCTCTTAGCTTAATGAAAAGTTAAAATTCTGCTTTGGTACATCGATCTTCATGTTTTGTTATATATAAATTATTTGTTGTTTTGTTGCAAAATAACCTTACTTATAACCTTACTAATTGCTAAAAATTGGGCAAATTTAATAAGCATCCACTTTCAAGGACCAAAATTTTATAAGCACCCATGAAGGCGCTTAATCAAATAAATATGGTATCAAACAAATTTGTCTTGACTATCTCTTCTATTTCTTGAGGTGTAATTTTGGTCATTGAGGCTTTTAATTTCGCTAACTGAAGCAGCGCAACCTTATACTGTTAATTTTAAGTCATTACCTCTGGATAATTTTGATGAGTTTTCAGGGAATTCCTAATTTTCTTCTGGAAAATAGAGCGATCAACCTCTGAAAAACAAGAAATATCACACTTATACCTACTGCAGTGGCACAGGTATACAGTTTGTCATATAAATTTATACAAATCACAAGAGATTAGGGTATGGTGTAAGATTAGGGCCTGCAACTCTCACTCAAAGAAGAACAAAAAAAGTTGGTCTTAGTGGGCTTCATTTCAGTATCCACAATTTTATCATTAGGTGCATTCAGACTTATGCCAATAGTATCATACAATTATCATATTTTTAACATGATGCACAGACTATGGAGGACTAATTTCTGGCACTTTATGGCAAGAGTGAAGGTGACACACACATTTGGAAATTTACCTAATTCATCTTGCATCTGGCCTGAGTTTACGTGAAGTCCTGCCTGCTGCACCATGGCATGAAACAATGTGGGCTCCACCTCGGTGCCACCAATTGTCCTGTGGTTGTTAGCACCATGTCTTGAGCGTTTGGCTGAACAACAAAAATAATGGTGAATACATATAGCACATAATATAATAACAGGTGACCTTCAACTGCAGTTTGATGAACTTGTACGGGGTCTCGTAGCAAACTTGTAAGTTTTCTACATGGAGAACGAGGCCACATGTGACTCAAAACTTAATAACAGCCCTGATTCATACCCCATTACATTGATTACAGGTATTTGAACCCCTCCACCTTACCAATAGAAGTTTCAACATATACCATAAATAATATCCTTAATGGCCCTTCCACAACCCGGCACCAATTATTTAAAGATAAGTTTTTCCTACAAGGGTGCTATGTTGTGGAACAGCCTTTCTCATTAACTCTGATCTACAGTTTCTTTAAATGAATTTAAAGGTAAACTGCATCATACAGCTTTGAATGAGACACGGCATCCTTGAAAAGCAGCTTTAGTAATATGATACGTTTTTATTCTTATACTACTATATTAATAATTAGTTAGTTTAGTTAGGCAGACTTAGATATTACACTTTTAAATTATGCTCAAGGAATTTTTACTGTGTATAAATAAAGTTATTAACTCAACTCAACTCAACTCAACTCAACTCAACTTTTGGTCAGCAACCAAGAATTGAGAACCTCCTTAAGGTTAGTTTGCTTCTCTGGCTTTGTCACTAACTTTTTGATAAACAATATTTGAACAGAGGATAGGCACTAGTCATAAGACAAAAGCAATGCAGGCAGCAAGTAAGTGAATGTGGGCAAAATTCAAATAAAGGGAGTAACCATGTCAACCTCCCACAGGTCACCTCCCCCCGGCACCTGTCATGCTGATCTCTCCACAGCAGGGAATAACCTGAACACAGGCCAGGGACCAAGGTCTAAACACAGCAAAGCTACTCAAAGCAAAACCACAAGGGCAAATATACCCAGCAATGACTCAAATGCAAGTGCACAAGTCAATTACCAGCTGGCCATCAACAAATCTCCCAGTTAACTAAATATATTTATCGATCTGATAATCTCATTTTGAAAGTAGGTTCCAGAAATTTTTAGGTGTCTTCAATCTTGCTTGTATCCTCCAGGGGTAGTTCTTCTTGCCTTTTTACTTGACGCCAAACTCCAGCTATACAACAAACACTTAGGCTGTATTTACACTTAGTGCCTAAGCATCGGTACACAATAGTGTTGCATTCAGATACTTGGTACTCCAAGTACTTGAGTGCGATTAGTGTGCAGGTACAAGGTCAAGACTTTTTACCCAAGGAGCATGGGCACTATGCCCAAATTTTGGTGTGAGAACTTGGAAGAAAGGTGTTCACATTAGTGCCAAGCAACAATAGTACTCGGGCACCATGCTCAGGCACCAAGTGTGAACATTATCTTAAAGGGGATCCTTCTTAACTACCAGTTGGTCATAAATTTGTTACTAAGGGAGGTTTCTAACGGTCATATTTTGAAAGCAAGACCTCCTAAGGATACGGTTTTTGAACAGGTTTGTTCTACTGAAGACTCTTGCAAAAGTTTAAAATGATGGCCATATTTGACCAATCACATGACCACAATAGAAAAAGCTTAAAAGGAATGTAATTCCGAAAGTTCAAATTAGCATCAACTCAATACATTAAGAATGTCTATGTGCTTAATGCTACACAAGGATTTTATGAAACTGGCATTATCATAAAAGTTATAAGGTAGTAAACACCCGTATTAACATACTTTCCACAGTAGCTTTCCTTTTTTAGATGTAAACAGTAATTCCATACATGTGATTATATAGAAGGCTATGATATGTCTGATTCATAAGAAAAATCGGAATTCTTCCTCTTTTCTTCCAAGTTTTAGGGATTTAAAATTTTAACATGCAGTTCAGGACTGGCACTAGTTACACATGCAAAATCGATTTTTTTTTTTCAAAGCAAACTTTCCTACTAAATATGTAGTTAAGAACAACCCCGCCCCCACCACCCCGTAAATGGTCCCTTTGGAATCGAACTTGCCTCAAATCTCGATCTCGATTTTCAGGAAAACAAAACTGTTTCCCTCGAGACTAGAAACTAAGTTTCTTTGTATTGTTGGCTCTCCTTCCGAATTCGCCTAGAAGCCTCGATTTATGGTGATCGTGACCTAAAGGAGTGAGACTGAGAGAACATCTGATGCAAACACTTGGCAGAATCACTCGCTGAACAGTTGACTATAACTGTATTTGTGTTTTCATTAATTTGTACCGCTTCTCTCAATCTTTATTCTTTTTTAAATATTCCGTTTATTCAAACAAAAAGCTTAGCTTAGCTTAAAAATATAAGCTCAAGCTTGTCTTACAGCGCTGGCAAAAAAATGTCAAGTTTACATCACCTCACCTGATGGCTCCGCCGCAGTGGACAATTTTGAAGACTTGCGCTTCGATCGCGCCATCAGTAAAATAAGACAAGCAAACTTTCATACAGCAGAAGCATCTAAACTCGAACAGTATTTGTAAGAAACTGATCAAAAAACATAGACGAAAACTTTGTGTGCGCCCCTTGAGAAATGAAGCAGGTTTTGCAATTGAGAATTCGCGCGTTTTATTTGCAGAATGAGCATGCGCTACATCCGCTGATACAATGCAGACTCATAATCAAAGATGGCGTCTGTTTTCCTCTTTTGTCGGGTCTGTTGCCGTTGTTATTGAGTATCGGAGACGTATCAATTCGATTTCTTTTGCCTATGAAAGGTAACTTTTGAAATTTTAATTGAATTTGAACTATTTGTCAGCATTTTAATTCTCAATACAGGGTTAAAACGCGGAATGATCAATGGGATTTCACGTAAAATCTTTTTACGTGCAAGCCAGAGATTGTTTTGTTAGCTTTCAGAGTCCACGGCGATCGAAAAGGTCTTTTGGTCGCTTAATTTCATTATTACAGTACAGTGGCTTTTTTACGTCTAGAAAGCTCGAAGATATTCAGAAGAACAGAGCTCATATAGGTTATAAAATTTGAGATGCAATCGTACCATGCGCGGTTTTTAGTCTAGTGCATTTCATTGATTTTTGCTTGTGCTTTTGGTTGTGCACTTGAAAACGTATTGACAAAGCAGAACACTTCTCGTTTCGGTCTTTGGTGGCCTAATGATGTTACATACACCTCACCATGGAAATATTTCAAACTGTCTCTTACAAGTGATTTGAAAGAAGAGTTATATTCATCTTAAATATTTCAGATTGTGCTAGCTATACACGTTCATCGCTGAGAAAAATGGCATCAGAAATTGATCACAAGCAAGCTGGCTCCAAGCCTCAAGATAATGCAGACGATAAGGCAAAGAGAGAAGAACTAGTAGAGGCAAGAATTAGAATGATGAGAAAGAAAAATGAAGAATTGATGAAAAGACAACAGGAGATTGAAGAAGATCGCAGAAATGCCAATAGGTATAGTGAAATGGTAGTTATAAAGAAACATGTATCTGGAGTCGTAAAGGAGAGTCCTGCCACAGGGAGAGGAAGAGGAAGAGGAAGAGGTCTTATGCTGGAGGAAATGCGCAAAGAAACTCTCAAAGCTAAACAATGGGAGGCAAAAAGAAGAGAGAATGTTCTAAAAGAAGAACAAGACAGAAGTCAAAGGAGCACTGGCAAGACTTCTAGTTCACCAAGCAGTTTCCTGGCAGATGATAGCCGAGTCGATATGTCAAGAATGTCAGGAAGGAATGAACACTCTTGGGGTGGGGCCAATTTTAATAAGGCTGTCAACCGGATGCAAAGAGGAAAGGAAGGTTTTAGATCAGGTAGGAGCAAAGGTAACATTGAAATGACTATGTCTGGGAAAGAAAGGCATCAGTATTATCAATGGAGAGAGGAAAGAACGAAAATTGACGAGGAAAGAAAAGCACGACAGAAGAAGGCTGGGAACTGGAGTCGTGCGTGGGACCAGAGGAAAATCTGGGATTCAACAAAGAAGATGTGGGTGTATGAAGGTGATGCTGATAATCACAATGAAGGCAGAAGAAGGTGGCAAGAAAGCAATAGCTCTGAAGATTGGGGCAGTGAGAACAGGAGTAGTAGAATGGATAATAGAGGTCGTGGAAGAGGTGAGCAAGGATCAAGACAAGGCTTTTCACAACATCGTGATCACGAAATTGAGGCAACTGAAGATTGGGGTGACACTGGTGAAAAGACAGTCATTCAAAACAAGTTATCTGGATCAAAAACAAAAGCAGACAATACATTAAGAAACCAACCTAGTAGTGCAGTTGGTGGTCTTGGTACTACTGATTGGGAAGAGGAGATACCCGCTGTACAAGAAAGAGAGAACTCTTGCATTGCAAAAGAAGCAATGAGTGATCATGCACAAAGAGATGCTCTTACATCCCAAAGAGAGCCCAAACATGCACAAGTAGAAAATGATTCTGTATCAAATAGCCAGCAAAACAACAGCGGAGATTCTCAGAAGAGTCAAGAATCTTCCACTGAAGTAACAAGTGATCATCCACACAGTGATGCTCCTAAACCTCAAGGGAAACCAACACAAAGGAAACTAAATGATGCTGTAGCAAGTGAAAACCTTAACGACAGCAAAGAGTCACACAAAGAGAAAGGATTGGCTGCAGAAAAAATGTCAACATCAGATGAAAATGATGTGCTTGAACCTCCAACAGGTGACAAAGAATTAGACGTCACAGACAAGGTCCATGAACACATCCATAAAGAAAGTGAAGCAATAAGTGAGCACTTACCAAGTGGCGATGCTGATGGCGCAAATAATCCCATCACACGAGATGATAAAGATACCAGTGTACCAGCGGACGACATACAAGACACAACAAACCTTGGTCACTCCATAGAGAATGTGCAAACAAATGAAGGTGAAGACAATGTTAGTAATTCATCTCGAGCACACAAGGCAAATTTGCCCAAACTTGTCACTAAAGTTGACAGAAAGGTTACTTTTGACGCTGAGGAAAATGATTGCAAAACAGATTCAGAATCAAAGGAGATGGCAGTGTCATTAGACATACCTCCTACACCAGATTTCCTAAAAATTGATCAAAGTGTTGACTGGGGTGACGTTGAGGTTGATGAGGACGAAGTTGTAGAGAGGTGGCAATAATTAACTATTTCATTCCTATGTGTAGGCACGGTTGTCAAAAGCTAAATGCTGCATCAAAATAATATCACTCCAATTTAGCGGCCACCCTCAGGGAAATGGATAGTGGCTGCTTAAAAGGGGCTGGCTGCTTAAGAGAGGTGAAGACAATAGTAAAAACTTCGTCGGGACTTTGATTACTGGCCATCTAATAGGGGTGGCCGTTTAATAAGTGGCCGCTTAATAGGGGTTTGACTGTATTCCTATCACCAGCCTGCTTCAAAATGTACTCATTTGGTATTGTAAAGAGAAATTACATTTTGACCACTCCTGGGAATTAAAGACTGTAACGGTACTGTACCTACCCAGAAAAATCAAGATGTACCTGCTGAGGTGCTTATAGTATTCTTCAAATTTACATATTGTTTGGATAAGACAGTGTCCACACTGTGCCAGAGGAATTTGAAAATACAGCTTTATTTCTACGGTTATTCCTACCATCCACAGTAAACCGTCACAAAAATGGGGCTTTTCGTTTACATGTGGATGGAAAACATTTTGAAAATGGAGATTTCACAAATGATGTAGTCACAATATTTGTGATTTTCCTGGCCCAGTTTTCCTCAAACACAAATCCCAAATGACCGTTGATTGTTGGGTTTTTAAAGGAGGTCACTCTAAAAATTGTATATTTTTTGACAATGCTACTGAAAACCGTGCACTTAGTTTAGCCACTCACTGATGTTTCAGCCTCTTAATTGCAGATTTTCCTTGTGGTATTCATCTCCAAAGAAGCCCAAAATTCGAACATCGTTGCTGCCATTTTGAACAGTACTTGGCAGCCAGGCCACATTTTCATGACGTCATTCCTCAAAGAGATTTTGTCCAAATGGCTTCTGACAAACCTTTTAACTACCACTCTAGGTTATGGCTGCTCATGAGCCATATTATTTTGACCCAAACATGCTCCAAACTCGGAAATGAAAGCATTGAAGATAGTGAAGTGGATAATCATTTGGAAAAAATACATTTTGCTGGCTTTGCGAAGGAAGCCAAGTCAGTTGCAGGTTTTTCTCCTTCCTGCCAATTTAGGGTCGGATGCATAAACACGGTCTGGCTGCCAAGACAGTTCCAAAATGGCAGCCTCCAAAGTCACTTCTTTCAAGACGAGTTTCTTTAGGATAGCAGGCACTTCAGAGGCTTAAACTTTGGCGAGTGGAAAAGCTGAATGTTTACTTGCTATAGACGAAGACAAAGAGAAGAAAGCTTTTTCGAGTGACCTTCTCCTTTAAATTCTTCTAGCATAATGTAGACAGAAAACATTTGATGTATTTTCAGAGTAAAACCTCAATTTACTAATTCTTCCGGCATAGTGTGGATGGGACCTAAGTTTACATTTTTTTACATACAGAATGAGGTCTTGTTCAAGCTTTGCTAGAATAAATCTCACAATAATATTATAATACTACCATAATTAACAATCCATACTGCCATTTTTCATTTGCATTCACAAGGGGGGCAGGATAAAATGTTTGTCACCTTTAAGGGAAAAGATGCAAAGAGTCAACAGGAAAGAATATGTCAACTCCATTTTAGAAAACAGCATCGTTTATCACTTTTACAGACACATCATTTTAATTAACAGTATTGTCACAGTGTATAGTCATGTATTTTGCTCACAAACCTTACAAAGGTTCAGTTGATTGTGCAACATTTCCTGTGTAACATCTGTTGTGTAACATCTGTTATCAGATTGTTGTACAATGCATAGTTTTTAAAATGTGTGATCTTAGCAACAAAAGTGTTTAAAAAAATAGTTGAAGTGTACAGCTGCACCTATCTTGGAGATCCATAGATGATGGGTCATAAAAGCAAGTTAGGGGACTTTAGATTTGAGTATGAGATTGGGTACAAGAATGACTTTTTTGATTCTAGTTCATAAGCTTCACGGAATCATGTCACACACCCATCTGCTCCCTTGGGCTACCCTCTCTTCCTAAAACCAATATGAAAAGCGAGGTCTCTAGAAATGTCACTGCTTTGAAATTACAGAATCATACTTGTACTCAATCTCATAATCCTAGTCCAATCTTAAGAAGAAGAAAGAAGAAGAAGAAGAAGTCTTTATTTGAGAGTGGGGACACGAGTTCCTTCCGGAATAGGTAATAGCTCCGGGGCTGAGTACTGTGTGTCCGTATTAATTCTTTGAAAGAACAGGTTTATGTCCTCAGGGTTGATAACAGAGCTGATGTTTGATTCCTTTGTACCATAAGCCCCCTATTTTGATCTTAGAACCAGAGCAAGTCAATGTTGTGCCGTTAAATACATGTAATTAAATCCAATTTATGATGATTGTTGCTTGTCACCGCCATAGGACAGAGATCCATAAATTACAGGGCTCCTGCCTCTTGTAACATTTTTGTGAGTTTTCCAGCAGATTGTAGATCCTTCACTTCACTTCCTCCACCAATAAACTTGCCACCAATAAACACCCTGGGAACCTGGAAATTATAAAAATTATCAGTCAGCTATAAAAAAAAATTGTGTCACTATGGGAGATGTCATGGGTGACCTAATGTTTGTGTGCGGGACTCCTGAGCAGAGGGATCATAAAGACCTCAAATAATCAAATAAAATTAAGAGATCTCATTAGTGAGAAAAGGCAAGTCATTCTGACAATTAACTTTGGTCCTGTGTGCATGCAGTCTCCTTTACAACAGATTCAGCCAAAGTCACACAAAACTCTCCGTCCCCATAAAGGTGGTTCAAACCAATATACCATGCCTTTTTAGAAACAAACCAATCAGTCCTACTTTCATTTCCTTGCAGAGGTTTGTAAGAAAAATGTCCACCAATCAGGGTTTTTCTGGGAAAGAATACATTAAGATAGCAATGTACAATGTGATTGGTGCAGTGTATACAATAACTAGGAGCTTATTGGTTCAAATTAACATAGTAAATAATGGTAAAGAAATATCTGTCAGTTTGAAGCAGCCCCATGAGATGGGGACCGTTGCATGATTTCAGCCTGAGTGGCTGTAGATGAGACTAGTGTACATGAGATGGAGAGAAATGAATAATTTAAATTAAGGAAAATCTGTTTTATACATGGGTTAGAAATGTTGGTTTTTCAGGAGGGTGGAAAACCAGAGGACTTGTAACCTCAGAACAAGGCAAGAACCAACACACCACATGATACCAGGCCAATGTACAGTAAAAACCCAAGCCATACTGGTAGGAGGCAAGTGCTCTCACCACTACAGCTAGTGATTAATGCTGAACTCACTGAAAACTGCAGACTGTTAATTGTATTATTTTTACTAGAACGAATACACCCACAGAACTGCATTCCCACCCTGCTCACTGGCTTAAAGAACAAGGATAAAAAAAACAATAGACCTTATCACAGTTTTCAACACCATCCTGACGGGTAGGCAAAGCGGTCAGAAATTACAGTTTGTATGGGAATCCGATGGCAAATAACTTTTTCCAAAATTGAATTTTACCCAATTTGTTAATTAATCACAATATTAAAATACTAGGTAGAAGATTGTATTCACCAAGTTTGAAGAATGTAGCTTGGCTGGAAGATGCTCAGTTATTTTTTTTACTAAAGCAAATTTAATAGTAAATAACTAAGCATAACCCTTGTGTTAAAATACCCCAATTCTTGAGAGCTCGACATTACAACTGCTGCTGGGCTTGCCAATGCGACCAAATTTTTTTCACTGGCGATTAACTTTTCACACTTTTCACTGAAATACTTTAACTGGCGACTAAATCTGAAAACTTAGGGGCCAGCTGGCCCCAAGGTTTTTTCTTGAAAGTCAAGCCATGTTCTTTTATTTGTTTTGATTGTGTTCAATAAGCTTACTTGTAAAATATGATTTGGTATTGCTGCAAGGAACCCAAGTATATGCTCTTGGAGAGCGTCTAGTTTCTGAAGGGTTACAGTCCAGGGTGCATAGATCTTCAGCATGGCCTTTAAAATGTTGCCACTTTATACTGGGGTGTGATAGGAGTTTTTGGCGTCTAGTGGTGTTCAAATTTACTGATATTTGCTGGTGCTGGAGTATAAACATGATAACTAAGGCTTCTAAACTTCTCTTTATTTCCCACATTGAGTACTGAGTCCTAGCTGATAATGGGCATCTCATACAATCCATTTGAGCCCAAATTTTCACAGTGAACAAAATACAAAGAAAATTGAGATTATTTTAAATGCAGACTTAAAGTGAGAAGAAAGAGACTGGGAGATATGCTGGCTGCTGGTCTTGTGGAGTGGAATTAAAAGGCCTTGGCGTATCGTGTAAGTCTTGCAGAATGCACCCTGGGGTAAAGCACTAAGAGTAAATTTATGAGGGGAAAGGGGAAAGTTGCATCATCAACAGGGTTAGTGGGATATACTTTTTCTGATGAGGCGTACCTCAAAACGCTAAATTTCTAAAGCCCTATCGTTAAAGATGCTCATTTCTGCGGGGAAAAGGGTAACTTCTAGAGGGGTCTGGACAAAACACCTCATTAAGAGGGGAGGGGGGGGGGTGAGGGTGTGGATATTAAATGGAATGGCCCTCAACTCTTATGACTTGCCGGCAAGCTGAACATTTTTAACACAATAAATTTCCAGTTCCTCGATAAATAATCCACAAGTCATGTTCGGAAATTTGCAATATCTAGGTTATTTACCTGTCTAAGCAGAACAAGAGTCTATAAGTGAAAGAGAAATAATGTTTTACAAGCTGCAAGACCTAAATAAAACCCACCGTCCGCGCGCCGGTAACTTTCTGAAGTGCATCTTGGATGGCCGCACCATCGTCCACTTCGTCCAGCTCCATCAAGAAATATTCCTTCAAGCCCGCTTCTTTCAAAGCCGATTTAGCCATCGTACAATACGGACAGTAGACTTTTGAGAATACTGCAACCTTGTTGGACTTGGTTATATCGTTTACAAAGTCTATTTTTGAGGCAGACATTTTCAGCGCTTTTGCTTTCGAAAGATCTTTCGAAGTTCACACAAGATTGGAAGAGCCCGCGTTCTGCTTGAACAGCGACTGAACAAAGGCCGGAAGTCAACCGGCACAGGGAGAGAATTTTTTAAATCACTCTTTATTCAAAATTGCGTTTAGAATTTCTACATATTGTGGAAATCATATGAACCTTTTAATCAAGTACGTCTTTAAAATAACTGCTAAGTGTGCTCTGTTACAACTAATTTTGAAGAACTACTCCATGAAAGTTGGTTATATATGCATTATTTATACACAAAGTAAACTACTGAATCCTTTGCATTTTCATTCCATGCATTGTGCACTGTTTTTAAATGAAATCGTTCATTTACAAGGCTCCAGCTTCCTGTAACATTGGCTTCAGTTTGCCAGTGTCTGCAAGCTTCTTCACATCATCTCCCCCTCCAACAAACTTGCCCCCAATGAACACTCTTGGAACCTGCAAATTGAAATTATAATTATTTATTGTTTTCATTAAATTAATTAGAGACTTAAATGAAAGAAGTATTTAACAGCTCTCTGTGTATTTGATAGGGTAAAAACAGTATTTGATGGAAGGTAAAGGTAATTTCATATACATTTTTTACTTTAATTTATGTTTCCCTTGCATTGTCAACCTTCCATGATTGGACCAGATCGCTAATTTAAGACAATTTTTTTGGCAAAATGCTGATGTGCCATTGCCTTCTTCGCAATGGTATTATGTTATAGCTTTAAGTAGTATACCAAAAAAAAGAGCGTGTTTGACCACATTTCCAAACACTGAGAAGAGAGTTGAAAAAACGACACGCAGCGGAGTATTTTTGACCAACTTCAAGGAGTTTGGAAATGTGGTCGAACACTGTCTTGAGTTTTTGATATATCTTCTCAACCGAAACTAAAGCTAAGGAGAAAACATAGAAATAAAATCATAAAAATCTATGCTAATTGAGATCAGATATCCAAACACCGTCACAGTCATGATTTCCTTTCTTTAACCTTGATGAATTATTAATGAGTTTGAGAAGCATTTTTATTTAAACCTTCAGGTGAGTACATGCAGGGACTTTAACATAGTTCTGTGTGAGTGTTTCAACAGTCTCCGTTGCAGCCATCACTTGGCTCATCAGGCAACACTTCTTCATACTAAGTACTGCTTAACCCGAACTTGAATTCCTTTACACAATTTCGTCAACGAGAGCTTCACTCAGTCAAACATTCTTGAGTAGGTCCCACCAAAAATTATGCACAAACTACACAAATGAACATGTCTTAATATAGTGACCCCAAGCATCAGGAATATCAAACATATCTTAAGAATAAAGCTGACCTTCGAGTTTGACACATTCTTGGCATCAAAAACAAAGTTCTACCTCAATTAGACATGTCTGATCAGAAAAAATATTATATTAGCTCGAAAGGCATCCTAGTTCAAGAATTTAAGTGATCTAGCAGCATTTAGATGTCAAGTGTCATTTTTTGCCGTCAGAGTGGTTGTCGTTAAACAAAAGGAAAGCAACGCAGTCTGGGTGTGACCAAGCTCTGGTGAGGAGCACCATTGCGTGACGACCTAAACAACAGCTTCAAGTGTGTTTTTTCAGTAGGAAGGTGTAAATCGCCCAAATTTCTCAAGAGCCAGACAAATCAAACATTGAAAATCGGAAGCAAACGATTCAACAAAGCGTCCCAAAAGGTATTTTTTAACATCCCATTGGTGAAAATCAGATCTGCCATACTCTCCTGAATCATACATTTTTAAATACTACTTAACCTAATTTACATTAAAATTAATTTATCACCATGAGTTAGCAACTTTATTTGAGAAGATGTATCTCATTTTACAGTAATAACGCACTAAAATGGCCTTATTGAGAGTGAAGGTAAGCTTTTAGAGTTTACACGAGTCAGGAAAAAAAGGAAACAATCTTCTTGTAAAGAGTGCACTCGCACCAATGAGGTGAAAGTTTAACGCTACTCGCGCGTCGCTGAAATGAATATTCTTATCAATTTCATTCGCGAAAACCTGTTTTTTCCTCCAGAGATCGCCAGTTTCAGTATGAAGTTTATAACCTGTTTCTTCGGCACGAAAGCTAAAGTAAACCTCTGAAGTAATACCCACCGATCTGCCTCCGGTGATTCCCTTGAGAATATCTTGAATCTCGTCGCCATCCTCTCGTTCGTCCAACTCGACCAGAGCGTAGTCCTTCAGACCAGTACTTGACAACGCCTCTTTCGCCTTTTTGCAGTAAGGACAGTAGGTCTTGGAGAAAACTACGACCTTGTTCTCTTTTACTTGAAGCTCGACGAAAGCTTTAGACATCTTGAATTTTATGGGAAGTAGAATTCAGAGAACTGAACTGTGAGGGAACACAAGCGAAAGGGGTGCGTTTTTGTATGTTGACTCGGAAGAGCCCGCGTTACCTGTAACAGCGTCAGCTGACCGGAAGTGAAAGGTCTGCGTCATGCATGACGTCATGTTTATCTCATTTTTCCGTGACATTTCATTTGAAAATTGCCAACGTCATGATTTGTAAGGAAAATGAGTAGGCACTGCAAATTTTTGCATTTTCTATTACACTTTTGCTCCCGCAATATTTTATGACAGAGAAGACTGACGAAAAGTGCCACCATTTCCGCGAAATTTTGTTTGTCGAAGCCTAAACGTGATTCACGTATCTTATATAATTATTTAAAAGTTTATTTATTATGTAAATTGAAGTAATTGCATGTATGCATATAGTTCTCTTATTTAAAAGTTAGATTTAAAGTTTTCTTTGACTCGTTTCATTTCTGAACATTTTTTTTGAACATAAGGGACCTGCATCATCATGATTAAAACCACAACGCTCATTTACTCTGACCACGACTGCTCAAAAACAACATTCCTTACCCTAGTGTCCTTGTTTCTTCCAAAGCACAAGCCCAATATCACTAGTCTATAATCCGAAGTGAAAAGTGATGGGTCAAGTGTGAAAGTCACTTCCTAATGCATGTTTAAATGCTTTAATTATTATTAATCAGTTGTATTATATAAGCACCAGTAGGTCTGGATAGTAGCAGACATGTTGAAATTTTGAGAAACAACACAACGTTTTTTAAAAACATGTTTCAACAGAATCTTCTGTCATCTTCTGTTCAAATTACAAAGTACAGAAAATGTCAATTGACTGTAAGAACAAAAGGAAACATGACAATGCAAAATATTACAAAGAAAGTTTTAAATTAACATGATAAAGTTGATGATTTAGTGTAGGTTTTTCCCATTGAATATGAATGGCTTCTTTTATCTTAAGCTGGGAGGTGGTGGAAGCGTGATCTAGGATACTAATACAGTCATTGGAGCATTGAAGTGCGGCATTGCTGAGAATTTTGTAAGTGCTGGAAAATATGAGAGGTCCTGTCACGGAACATGTGCTCACGTACGCGTGTGGAAAAATGACGGGTCGTTTCGCAGGCATTACAGCCCGCACACAAAAACACCACAATAAACACCAGTGAAATGCCAGGTGAACTTTCGCGCGTACATGATATCTTCACACCATGTTATTTTCACAAGTGAAATTATCACCATTGCTATGGTTACATAATCCCAAAGTACTTAGATGTGTTGCTGTATGATCGAAACATCATCGGTTCTTCCTCGGAAAGCTTCGGCTATCTTCGGAAATCTTCGGATATTTTCGAAAATGTTCGAAAACGTTTTGTCTGGCCTTTGGACAACTTTTGGAGAATCTTCGGAAATTTTCGGAAAATAGTCAAACAAGTCGTCATTCGTACGTTTATATAATAAACAAAACAATACATGGCTGCCTGTAGATATGGAATTTCTCTCCTCGTGTTCAACTTTATATCTCACTCGTTCGCTGCGCTCACTCCTGCGATGTCAAGTTGAACACTCGAAGAGAAATTCCATATCTACGCGCACCCATGTAATATCCTCTATTTATTTCCAAAACTGAGCATCGCGTCACAGTGATATAAGGAAAAATATGCATACGACAACTGCGGATTCTAGAAGAGGTGATTTGTGCCTTTGCACGGTTAAAACTCGATCAGATAAAAAGCTACCTTCCAATTGGGTTACCGAGTTACTGATAGCCTGTGTCCCAGACGCAACCTACGGCGGGTTAACGATTTACGAGTAAATTTCCGTTTGCGAAGCAGGCTGGGATTGCAGGGCGAAAAAAACAAAGAGCGAGGGTAGCAAGTCGAGCGTGAAAACCACTCTTGGCTTGCTCCGCTCGCCTTTTTTCGCCCTAAAACCCTAAAGGAAAAAGCTTCATTTCCATTGATCACGAGAAACCTGAGCTTTTCTTTTTGGTCTTTTTCGTTATATAAAAGCTCATTTTCTCCAAGGAAAATATTGATTACCCGATTGCAATGAATGGACTGTGATTTTTGCTTTCAAGATAGCCGAGGTACAATCCACTTTGAAGCCATTTTTTTATTCAGCAATCAACATATTAAACTGTTATCAGGCAAAAATACTGAAATCTCGAGAAAAAAAATCAAAATTAAATCTACGCAATAACAACTGTCGTCAATTCCATCCCGTCTTTGTCTTGCATATTGCTGAAATGTTACAAAAAAAAAAAAAGAGTTCAAATTGAAATAAAATTTACACGAGTAACCTATTTCACAGCTGTACGCATTAGGTTCAAACACTGATCATATCCAAAAACGTCCAGCTTCTGATCAGGTAGACTAAAGAAGGCAACCTGTTTGGAAGGCTCGATTTCTGCCGCTCGCTCGGGTCCGATACCCGAACTACGCCGATCCGACAAGAGTTCGGGGAGTAGAGCGCGGGCTCATTTTCCTAAACAGCGGCTAGTGTTTGGTAGGTATCATCTTCTGAGAGCCTAGGGCTACTAGTCGGAACGGTGTGATATTTTCGGGCGAAGGTTTCCCGCTCTTGTTGTAAAAACTTTCACCCAAAAATATCGCATCGTCCCAACTAGCAGCCCCAGGATCTCCGAGGATGGGTAGGTACATGACCATAAGCATCTTTTATTTATTTATTTATTTATTTATTTATTTATTTATTTAATTATTTATAATTTTTTTTTTTGGGGGGGGGGGGGGGTAGCATTGAAGGCCCCGAGTCTAGCTAAGGCCAAGAGATCTACCAACATTGCTTAGCACAAATAGATTATATTGCCATAACCACAGCTTTGTTGGGGCTTCCTATGAAAACAGTAGCAATACAAGCATTAAAACATGGGAGGTATTGCAAGGGCAGATCCAGGATTTTTCTTAGGAGGAGGTGCACCACTAAGGAATGGCGTAACTGACTGGTGAGGCAAGCAAATTTTAAAAGCGAAAACCAAGAAGGCTTCCTCTGAGGGGGGTGCACACCACCTGCGCCATTCCCGTAGATTCGCACCCGTATTGAGCTCAGTTAGGGGGTGGACCATTTGACCTTTTTTTTAGGGGGGGGGGGGTGGTGATTTTGAAATGAAAATATCCTGGAAGCATGCTTATACTCCAAGAAAATTCATGACCACTGCCAAACAAAAATTCACACACATTCAGTGAGCCCAAAAAAGCATGTTACACAGAGAAAAGATACATATACAATACATATTCCTTATACATGAGAGGGTTACAAAAAAAATTGTGCCTGTACCAGGTCAAACAAGAAACACGAATTCCAAAATAATCACGGCAGCAAGTCAAAAAATGCAAAAATGACCCCTCGCTCACATGTAATGATAATAAGCATGTGTTTCTCCTATTTTCATGGTTATGTTAATATTCTTTTTCAGACATTGGCATCACTACTGGATATGCAGTGGAACTTGCCTGTGTCAGAAAATTGTCAACTTTAAGGGCTTGTTGTAATAAAGGAGTTCAATAAAGTAAGAAACTCAATCGACTTAAGTAGTCCTATTGGTGGGCTGGTTGTTAGGTTGGGTCTATTGTATTTTATACATGTTGACAGTCAATGTAGCTATGAAGGCTAAGAAAAACATGGAAAGTTAATTGAACTCACCATGCTCGTCTTGTCCCGTCATAACCCAATCAAGTAACATTTCCAAAAGAGTTCATTAGTTTAAATGAATCAATAACATTAATCAAAATACTTTTATAAACTCTATTTTTATTATCATAATTTAAATAATTACACCTCAGTGGATAATGGGCAAGCCATTCTGGAAAAAATCCACTGCAGCATTTATTGTCTAAGAATCATTAGGTAGATATACATATATTAAGAACATATAGATTTCCTAGTTAGAAGTAGAAACCCTTTTGAAAGAACCTATTGCATGATCAACAACCAGCATGCTACAATTATTTTTGCATCTAAAGCCCCAGTATACAAGAGTACTTGAGCCTACAAATATTGCCCAGACTATATCATTTGGACCAGGTATGAACTGGAGTTTTGTTCCAGTCTATTCAGACCAATTTAATATTAGAACCTGAAATAAGTCACGGAATCTAGAGCAAAAATTGTACTGTTAATTTCCTCAAAAATGGGCTCATCAGTAGTCTTGGTTTTTAGATATAACATATATTTTTGTTTGGTTCTCCTACATGAGGAAGGACCACACCCATTTGGACTAAAGGCAAAACATGTTTCCACTGAAATTAAACATAAATTAGCATTGTGTCTGTTTCCAAACTGTAATAATGCCTACAAGAGTTTCCAACATTCCAAAGAGATTACAAAATAACAGTGTTTGGATGTCTCTAATACAGTATACAGTTCTAATTTTCCATATCTTGCCCTTATTTTCTGTGAGCAAATATTCAACAAGCAAAGCTGGGTTGACTATTGCTCATAGAATGCAAGAGCAAATAGTTATACTATTCCAATGAAAATGAGAGCAGTGCATATCTTTGATGCATTGCTGAATGACTGGAATTAGAGTTTGCAGATGGTCACCTCCTGGGGCAAATACAGGAATTTAGAGAAGGGAATTTGATGTACGGACTGCTGAGGGTGGTCCTCTGGAGGGGGTTCCAGAGACATCCTCCCCATGAAATTTTTTAAAATTAAGGTCCTTGGAAATGGGATTTCAGGCATTCTGGAACCAAGTTGACCAGTGTGTTATAATTAATGTCTCTCTTTTTTAATTTAGACCCCATAGATCTGCCCCAGACCTACTTAAAATGATTTAGAAGTCCAGTTTTAAATATTTTGATCCAAAGGTAATCACAGTCACTACAGGGATGGCCCAACAATATCATTTCACTAAAAGTTTTACTAAGAACATACATTGTCGACAGCATTTAGTGATCCCTGAGCTGGTTGTTTAGGAAAGTAGTTGCAGGAAGAGCTTCTAATATATTATTTTAAAACAATGAGGGTGCTTTCCATTATGCCAAAGATTGTGCAAAATTCCGGTCGGAAGTCAAATGGAAAGGTCCGTTTCGTTTCTTACAACCTGAATATTCAGGATCACCTCTGGAGGTGGTCCACTTATTTCAGTCAGAATATTCCGACCTAAATTTGCCATTCCATTTTTGACAAACCAGTTCATTGTCCTACTTCTCTTCACTTATGTAGGGAATTCGGAAAAGGAATGAAAAATGGTAAGAGCCATTCCTCTTGGTTGGCTCGTTTGATTGCAAAATGCCATTCCATTTTCCTCGGGTATTTCCACTGGTCTCTGACCAGTCGGTTTGGCACAATGGAAAGCACCTTGAATTTCTTATTCACTGAGGTACAGAATAATAAATATATTATAACCAAGCTACTGTAGGTTCTGTGATATACAGCTGTACCAGTGGTGGTCTCCAAGGAGAGCTGGTTGTTTAGGAGATCACTAATAATATATTTCTTATTAAGTCAAAAAAATAATAAATTTTAAAATAGTCTTTATCTTAAACAGAAGGAACCTTAATATATGTAATAATTTACCTATTGTGTACACCCTATCAAATGATTTTACATACTTAGATCAAATACCCTTTGAGGAAAGAAGTGCAGCCTTGAAATATTTTCTATTATATATTAATACAACACCTGGATTATAATTGTTCACCAAAAGAGCCATATTTAGCATAAATGAGTACAACTTACATTACTTGTATCAACAACTTACATGACTTGTATCTACATTTCTAGAGCTCATACTTCCTTGTGGGAAGTATTTTCCCTGTGTTTAAAGAGTTATTATTCATGTATCTACAGCGTCTCAAGTATTTGACGATCAATATTTACAGAACGAATTCTTGTAGCTTGATGCACACTTCCAATAATAAATTAAGTTGCTGCGGACTACGTACACTAATAAACTTCCTCACAGGAAACTTGCCAACAAGAAAAACGAGCATGATCCAGAGATTACCATGTGCAGTATGAGTTCTACATCACCTCTAAGTAAAATTTAACATCAAATCTACCATCTTCATAAAGATATTTCTTTTGTACGGGGAAAATCAGACATACTTCTCACTCGCCTTGGTTCAGGTAGATCTTGAAGCTCAAGGTCTGTCACTGGGTACACTCTGCCTGAAGCATGGTTTGTTAACGTTCTTAGCTGTGACATACTCCTCGTTAACCATCTAAACGTCGAATCTTGGCTTTTAGTCGATCTTTCTAGCAAATGTTTCTCAATTATACTCCGCATCACTTGAGATAACTCTTTAACATCCCGTGGTATACCTTCGACGATGTTTCTGAATTCAGATATCACGTCTCCGCTATCCTCAGGTCGAACTTTCGATGCTAACTCCTCTAGCGCAAGTCGCTCCATTTGAGGAATTTCAAACGATTTTTGAGGAGCAGATATAAGCCATGTATAATCAGCTATGTTCGCCATCCTCTTCTTTTCTTGTTCAACCTCGCGGTTTATTCTCTCCACCTCTTTTATTTGACATTCCAGCTCCATCATCAACGCTTCACAAACTACATCGCTTTCGGCTTTTGCTGGCGGTGAATCTCTCGCTTTCAACTTGAGCCCAAGACTTGTTAAAGACACCATTAATTTACTGTTCGTTTCCAGGTACAAGTTTTCTGTTTAGTTAGTGTTCAATGCAATCTGTTTTCCAAAGTTGTTTTCTGCACTGATTGCGTTCGATCGCCGCAAAATTGTCTTTTATCGACGTCATTGTAGCGAAGTGAAAACAACGTTATGCGCGCGCTGATTGGTGCATTCGGACAATTACTTCCCAATCTCTGAATTGTTAATTTTTAAAGTAATAACTTGTTAGGTGGGGGTGGGGGGTAACTTCAAAACAAATCCTTTCTAGTCGAACTTTTCTTTATTTAAAACTTTAAAATTCGAAAGCAAGCGGTAGACGGCTAATAACAAACAAAACACACTTTTTTCAATCTCAGTCTTCCTTCAGAAAAGGATAAATAGCTGGTTAGCGGACCTGCTTACACTCAGGGACAAGTTTAATGATTTTTTAAAAAATGTTTCGCCATTCAATATTTTTTTTTTAGGTTCAGTTATTATCGATATGGTCAAAGCACTTTGGCAGATCTCTTTCTTTGAGCGTGCTTACGAATGCTTTCTGTGATTAGTTGTAAATTTTCATCATTATGCAATCCTGAAAGTGAAATGAAGGAAAACTTGATTATTTTACGAAATTAAGATGTCCAGTACAGTACTCGGGTAGGATTTTTGAAACGAGAGAAACTAGCCATCTTTAATTTCGGGCTGCCAGTTCCTATGTTCTGATGTATTGTGAGAACAGTACAGTTCGAGAAAAGACTTTTCTATTCTTCCTCAACTCATCCGTTTTCCGGCTTCTAATACAGTAGAATTGGTTTGAAAAATTGTCGGGAGGCTCGCAAAATCGAGGCTAAATTTCTCAAAACTCTTTTCCCAAAGGAGCGAAAGACTGCTTCGAAATAATCGGGAGATTGAAAAATAGGGGTACAAAGAGCCGAATTCCACTGTAATAGCTATTTGAAATCGTAAGACATCAGTTTATTATACCTACCATCAAAGACCGACGCGTCGAAAGACAGGGCTCTTTTTGCCGCGGCACGATTTCGTTTAAAAGGGGTCTTGGATTTCTGAAACTAAACGTACAATATATCACGTAAAATAGTATATAAATTACAGAACTTTTAACTGTCGTGTAATAATTATATGAACATTTTTACTAGGAATGTTACGAGCTAGTGAAAGTAATTTGATGGGGTAAATGTGTGCATCGTTCTCAGTCAAACACTTCTCACTTGTACCGTGTAACTGGGTAGGTATAACCGTATTACTGTCACTAAGTAACATATACTGAAACTCATTTAATCCGTATATGCACAGTCGTATCAAGGGATTCTTTTAATGAATAACTTGAAGACTGAAGTGGCTGAGTGAGCTTTACTCGGGAAAAACTAGCCTAGAACAGGAGATCGATTAGTAGTTAGGGAGCTGCCTAAAAAACGGGATTAGCGCGAGCATATGCGTAGGAGGCTCTTGGTTCACCTGTTGGTTCACTTTTTGGTACACGTGAACCGGGTGAACGAAGCAAGTCAACCAGCGAGTGAACCAGTAATTGAACCAGGTGAACCAGCGAGTGAACCTGCTAGTGAACCACTAAATGAACCAGGTGAACTAGCGAGTGAACCTGCAAGTGAACGGGCTTGGTGAACCAGCAAGTGAACCAACAAGTGAACCAGCAATTGAGCCAAGTAAATCAGGTTAGGGCCGCAAGAAAGTTTATACATAGTAACAAAGTGATCTTAAGTTGGGTTCCTATTCTGTAACACTTTACCTGGAAAACATTTTGTGCCACCTTGGATCTTGGAATCCCCTCTTCTAAGCTAGATTTGATTGGGCGATTAGGCGTGTTAGTGCTCGCAGCAGCCTTGTTGTAGCCGCAGGTCTTTTCATCTGTACCACTTGTTTCTTTAAACTTTGAAGTGGAGATTGCTTTACTGGGCAAATTGGAAGTATCCGCCGTCACAGTAACACTCTTCTTAGATTTTCTCTGTTGAGTTGTTATTTTACCTGATTCTTTAAAAGTTTTTCTGCTAATCTGATGGAATTTCTTTGACCTCGTTCCATAACTTTTTACGGGATGTTTAGAGGCTATCTTTGGTGAAGTAAGGTTGTTGTTTTGGAAGTGACAACTCTCTTCGTCTGAGGAGCTTGTCAAGTCAAAGACGAATATGTCGAAAGGATCTTCTTTACGAACCTTCTTGGCACACGGAGGACCAAGAACTGCAAATAAAATCATGGAGCAAAACTAGAATGTTACAAATAAAACCAACCGTATTTAACAATGGCGCGTTCGATAAGACATGATTGATAGCCAACGAGGCGCGTAGCTCCGAGTTGGCTATAATCACCTTATATCCAACAAGCGCGAGTGGAATAATTGTTTTATTAAAAACGGCCCAAAATATACAAAAATCAAATCAAATGAAAATAAAAGCGCCCCCAAAAATAAACGCATACGCGTACCATATGTGTAGAGCATGGTACAATTAACAATTATTCCACGAGCGTGCGTTGAATATGAGTTGGCTATAATCATCTCACATTCAAATAAGCGCGTAAGAGCGTAAAAATTGTTTTATCAAAACGCCCCCCCCCCCCCCCAAAATAGAGAACAAAGATAAAGTAAATACGCCCCTAAAAGTACGCGTAAACTTATCATATTTGTAAAGCATGGTATAATAGCTGATATACCACTATGGCTAAGCCAATGAAAAGTCTTGAATTGCATTATCCAATGATTATCCAAGGATTATCCAATGATCCATTGTAGGGAATATACTAGCCGAGCATAAAAGTTATTCAGTGGCTAACAATGTACCATCAACATGCCAATTCCATTTGTTATCATTTTCACATACCTTTCGTCTTTTCTCCATCACCTTCTCTCTTTACGCGAATCTGTGGTTGAACAGCAACTATGGGGGAATGTTTAGACCAGGACGTTTTCGACAGAATGCCTGAACGAGTCCCCGGAGAAGTCAAGGGTCTTCTTGTCTCCTGCGGCTGTTTGTCCGGCACAAAAACAACCTCTATCGCGGGTAAGGCCAACTGTTCCTCTAAAAACAATATTTATATTTGTTCTGCTAGATAGCTTAGTTTTCTATTTAAAAAAAACCAGATAGACAGTAAGAGCTTTTTCTCAATGTTTTCCTATTAACGTAGAGTCTAATAGAAAGCAAGATAGAGGCGTATACGACAGCAAGATAGGACGGCTCGAGTCCAGTGGTCTCTAAGATTTGAGGGATGACGAGAAAGAATGAAAATGAAAGAAAACTCTATCCCTTCTCCGCCCCTTCCTATCATCCCCGTATGTTGATCACATTTTCTCACAAGAGACGATTGGGGAGGAGTCAGGGCATCAGCAGCGAAATCGCTTGGTGCATACAGCTGTTAACCTGAATGTTTATGGTCAAGCCTACCCGAAGAAGATCTCCCTTGCTATCGGTATAAACTTACTTAGCTATTTTTTATCACAACATTAAGTAACTTATATTATCAGCCATTAAAATAACATAAGAAACTAGTTAATTTACACCACCATTTTTAGCTTAGATAGATAGCCCTGTTGTATAAATGCCACGGACTGAAATAAAGAGTGCTTTTCAACGTATTAACTTAAACTAGTTTTCAATACCTTTGGATATCACAGGTTCTGCTACGTTTCGTTCCTGTTGGCAGGGAGGTTGTTGACCCTGCTGGTTTGGGGCAGGGCGCATAGGAGCAATAGCCGCAGTGGGCTGAGTAGCAGCTTGTTGATGTTGCTGCATGGGGATATTTACGGCAGAAGCTGGCACTACAGCATCTTCCTGACCCCTAAGACTGAGGGAGGGAGCTGACTCAAATAAGCGTGTGCTTGGCTGTGGGTGGTATTGATGACCTAGTGGTGACGCAGCTTGTCTGTAGCTTGGAGCATGCTCGTTCAAATGAAACTCTTCTGTCGCAGGGTTGTGAAGGGATGGGTGCGGCACGGGGTGCATATGATGCAGTCGCACAGTGGTGGGTGCCTCGGTACTGTCCCAAACAAACTGAGGCTGATAAGGGGTAACTGATTGGTTTTTTGGAACATATCGCTCTCCAGGATGCAGCAGACATTCAGAGGCTTGATGCCCACGCATGGATGCTTGATTTAATGGCGGAGGAATCTGTGGCCCAGGCTGCTGCCACTTACTGATCTCATCTAGTTTTTTCAGCAACTTGTCTTCTCTCTCCAGGTACTTTTCTTGTTTCTCAGTCATGGATTTCTCTTCCCGAGCACGATAGTCATCCAACTGAGCTTGAAGCATCTTGATTTGGGACTCTTGTTCCACGATCCTTTCATTTTTCTAAAGTTCACAAGGGTAATAGTACGAGAATAAGATAGTAGGCGAATCATATAAAAGTACCAGGCGTTAAATAAATAGGCTACAGATAATGATTGAGCTTAACCATTTATTGAAATCTCTTGGTTAAAATAACAGTTACTCGCCTATCGTAACTGAATCTGAGGTAGCTGACACATTGTTCTCAGCGATGAACGCAATAGATCACTCATCTGACTACAAGCTGCAACGTTTAGTAGAAAATTGCTGAAGCGACATCCTCATGCAAGTTTTCGCTCGTGTGGTATACAGGTAAACATGGTACTTGGATTAAGTGAAGTTAAAAAGAATAAACCACAGCTATTTAGTACTTTTGATCCTGGAGCGAAAGTCGGAAAAGGAAATAATTGTTGGTCGTAATTGGTCTAGCCAGTGGCGTGGAAATTAGGGCTTGCCACAGGTTGCTCGATATTTCCCAAAAAGTTGCCCAAAATTTCTCAAAAAGTTGCCCAAAAGTTGCTCCAAAAAAAGTCAAAAGTTTCTCTCTGTAACGAAAGTTGCTCAAAAGTTGCTAAAAAAAGCAAAAACTTTTTTTTTGTTTCTCTCTTCTTTTATTTGGTCTGCTGCAAAAATGTGCAATCTGTACAACAAAAGTAATATTTCTAATTGTACAATTTTGCGTTGTAATCAGCGTCGCTAAATAAATTTGTTCACAATACGTATGAGTAAATACTACGCATCAATATCAAAATGTTGTCAAAAAAATTTCAAAAAATGTAAAATATTATTTTAAAAAAATTTTAAAAATTAAAGAAATTCACAAATTGTCTGCTGAAACATTGTAAAATATGGAAGCATGGCCAATTAAAGCACTAAAAGCTGCTCCGATATCTAGAAAACTAGAAATTGCTCAGAATGTAAAAAGTTGCTCGAAACAAAAAAAGTTTCTCGAAATACGAAAAGTTGCCAGAAAGTTGCCGAGCAACTTGTGGCAAGCCCTAGTGGAAATGCGCTGCTATATTGGCCACGCCGAAGTTGCGAGCATATTTAAGCTGTTGCGCACAATGTTGAAGGTTGAAGTAGAAGCTGATTCCTCTGCTGTAACGTAGTGTTACAGTTCAAGAGTTGGGTGGATAGACGGTCCAATTCATAGATGTTCTCACACATGTTACCAAAAATGATTTTACCATAAACCTGTCGAAAACCTAAAGGGCACGATTTTTTCCATCGGATATATGATATGACCTACATGGAGTCTATATTGCGGATATTGGAGCAAAGGTAGTTCAAACATCCTATGTTCCAATCGAAAGTAGAACTGTACAGTTTTAAATAAATATAAGTTAGCCGTTAGGGCTTTCTTTTCCCAAGAGTTATTTTAGGCTACCTTACCTTTGCTATAACCTCCTTTAGCTCTCCGTTTTCCTTTAAATCCTTCCTCAGGCTACCAAAACCTTCCAGTAAGTCGTCTTTCACTGTGGAAAATGAAAATACTCCAAATTACTAACAGCGCTTACCATTTTCTGGAGAAATAAAATGGGAGTGTAACATATGACTTACATTTCTTTATCAGTTCAGCTGACTCGCTTGCGGCTGAAGCAACTTGTTCCGCCTTTGAGGTCAGTGTGGTATCAATACTGTCCTTGAAAGAATCCATTGCTGTTTTTACCTGACCAACAAAAAAACACCACGGTTCTTCTTTTAAACCCTTGGAAATCATCACGGTTGATTTACATCCTACTTCGGGTTACATTGCCAAAAAGGCTCCCAAATGAAGAGGAGAAAGGGGGTGGGGGTTGGGGGGGGGGGGGGTGGGTGAAACAGAGCCAGGGAAAGGGGAAGGGAGACGTTGTTTCCCCTCGATTGTTATCAGTTTTGGACCACATCAGAAAGAAAACCTGTTGTCGGTCCGAGATGATGGTCTGATACTTACCTCTTTTGTGTAGTCTTTAAGTAGAGATATAAAGCTATCAAGAACATCCCTGCAAAGAAATAAGACAAAAATAAGCACCTTCATATCGTTATCTGACTCAGTTATTAACATTGCAGTGTTTCCCGATTTTTGAAACTTATTGTTGAACAAAACTACCTCTGCAGCCACGTTAGTTTTCATATGTACATTTATGAAATCTGAATGACAATTTTTTTTCAGTGCTTAGCTAGTAGTAAACAATATATATAGAATTAAAACGCACATTATATATGGTTAGTTAGGTGCTTTTTAGGATGTTAGGTTTTTGAACTCATAACTTGTTTTTGTTGTAAGTTTTAGAACTTACAACCCGTTTATGCACCGAAACAGCCGAGTAAATTTAAGAGATCTCAAAGATCGTAGATAACCCGGGTGTAAAACCTCTTCACTTCTTTAAGGTTGCGCAAGCTCACTTAATGTTTATTTTAAAATTATTCAACTGCATTATTTTAAGGGTTTTGATTGCATATTATAATATTTTTTAGCAGTTCGTATAGTGTCATCGTCCGCGTGAGGGTAATTCTGAAAAGAACTGTTGTTGGTGACAGGGTTCAAACCATTTACTATGATATATTTTTTCTTTGAGGGTTAAAAAGAATAAAAACTTGCCTGTCATCTCTTTCTGTGGTCTTTTTCTTTTGAATTTCAATCAGTTCTCTGTAACTAGCGGCTGTCTGAGGTTTCTGCTGACGGGATTGACGTTCAGGCTCGGATGAAAACAAAGGCGGCTTGGTCATGTACTTCATGTAATACTTCACTGGTTCGTCCTGCACAATCAAAACTTAATTTCAAATTCGAAGTTAATTTGAATTACATCACGTTCTACATCACATCACATCACTTCACATAACTTCACATCACAACACATGAAATAAGGGAAGGAACATTATTTTTTGAGGGTGGGGGGTTAGGCACTTTTCTGGGGCATGAATTTTTTTTGTGAGTTTTTTGGGCAATAGCTTGTACAAGCTTGTAAAGTGAAAACAGGACCTGGATAGTTAGAAACACTTTCTTAATTTTTTTCCCATGGCTCCCCTTGCACCATTTTTTTCAGCAGGTTTTGCAGTGCAGGAATTTCTTTTTCGGAAAGTGTCTAATCCCCCCCCGCCCCCCTCAAAAAGAAGATCTGTCCCTGAAATCACGTCACGTTACATCAAATCAGACCACAGCCCTAAAATCAACTTAACACTTTTATAGCATTGATGTCTGCCATAAGAATACACTCATTTGCTTTCACATATCAGCCCATCTCGGAGTTTTCTTCATTAAAAATAATTTTATTATTACATTAGCTTCATGTGCAAGCAAAATCTTAGGCAATAAAAATTTGTCCTTCTATCTTCGAATTCCTACTTCGGACATCAAGTATTAATTACAGCAGCCTTCCAGCATTGCATACCTCAGAAATCTGTTGTGAATTCGTCGGTTGAGACCAAACATCAAAAGAGTTCAAACCTTTTAACTGGTTCGTCTTAGACTGCGAAAACAAGTCAGACGAACTGTTTTGCGATCCTTGTGAACAAGACATGGGCGCTTGACTAAACTGGTCACTGTCCCACATTTCTCGGCTGAAAAAAAGAGCAAAAAACATCAAGACCAATTAAAATTCTCTTTCAATGGAGACGATTGTGCGTTGCATACGATTTCAAGGGGTTGAAAATGGAAAATGAAAGCATAAAATAGACAATCGAAAGCTGTTGAAAACATGAAAGTTCATTTCATAATAAACTTGAGAAACAATTTTATTTATAGGAAATCCATCCTTCAGTACAATCAACATCTTTCAGCGGTTTAGTTTATCCGAATGAAAGTAAGGAATGCGCTGAGAAAAAAAGTAACAAATTTAAGTTCATGAATGTTTTTAAGAAACCCAGCTTTCAGCTCGGTGTTCTTCACTGGCCTTCGTGATAAGAAACAAAAAAAGCACAACTACTGCTTAAAAGCGAACTATAGAGATTGAAAAGCTATGAAGTTCACAAAACACGTTGAAATAAAGTTGCAGCACTCACCAGGGATTTGAATTGTATAACTCACGGGCAGGAAAAACGTTTTGCATTTGAAGAAAAAGCTGTGGAGTCTTTCACTAATGCGACTGTAAGAACCCACTCCAAAGTGTCAGGAAAGTGTGGTTTCGAAAGCGAGTGGCTTGGCATAAAATCACTGAATTCCTCTTCTTTTGTACGGTGAAAAACTTCAGTCGTCAGTTTTCTCCTCTTTCGCAGCTTGAGTCAGGGTAAAATTGCTTTTAATTCTCCTTTAGGGAATAAAATACCTAAATAAAAGCCTAAAGTAAAAGACGTTAAAAACCCAAAGTTAAATCTGGAGAAATGTGTAGCCGCGTCACGTTTCCCGCCTTTTTCTTCCTCGCGCGCAATAGTGTGAAAGGGTGGGAAGGGAGGGGTTTTAAACTCTCGAGAAACATGGGAGACAAATTGAAAAACGGCCGAAGAAGAGATTAAGAAGAATCGAAATGAAATACTAAAAGATATTTCATAACAGCGACTAGTGTTGATATTCTCCTCGGTTTCTTGTTTATGAATTAGGTTTCTCGCTTGCACTCGCTTCACGCGTGAATCTTCGGTTCCACGCGCGCCGTCTGGCCGCCCTATCCCGATAGAAGATTTGGCTTGAAGTCAAGAACGCACTTTATTAAAATAGAAGAGAGATGCAGCTGATTTTTATTCTTTATTTTTAATATCCCTTCAATCACACAAATAAAAAATCTTGAAAATCGGTTCTTGAAAGTGTTTGTAGAAGTGACAAAATCGATCGCGCGACGTTTTTCATGTTGATTACATTTGCGCGATGAAGCGAAACGAGCTTCAATTGGTTTATTTCTCGAGGGACTGTCAATTATAGCCTCAATTACGGGCTCCGTGGTAACGAACACAACATATAACACCTCGCTACAGATGACTGGAGGTTAAATCGGCAAGTTTAATGGCGAATAACTCTGTATTATAAGAGTTTAAAAAGGTAATTTATAGTTGTCAAGTTGCCCAATGATTTTGAGATGACACACGTATACGAATCCAAGGACATTCGCGGGACATGGGTAAGATTCGAGACGCTTTCACAATATGTTGTCCTTGTCGACCATTTGTAAACGGCGACCATAAATTGATAAACGATCTAAAACATGTTGAATATTTTAGTTTCCTTCAGGTTTCCATGGACATTTTCGAAGTAAATCTCGTTCAGAGTTTACAATTCCTTACCGTCACAGGGCGAAACCATGTCCGCCACAAAAATTTCTCAATTATGCAACGGTAAGTTGATCTACAGTTTAGGAATCAGCTACTACCAACAGTTGTCATTTATCACAGGTAAACAAACGAGCTTGATTGTACAACATTTAACAATAAGCTCAGCTGTGTTTTAATATCAGTCGTGATCTAATAGACTAATATCATGCACAGATTAGCAGAAACTTAAGATTCTCTCTAATATATTACCATCCATGGCCATCTACAAATTATTACAATGAACAGAACTTTCTTGCAGTTGACATCAAATCTATGTACAGTACTAAACAAAGCAAAAGCAAATCTGTTGGCTCAAATCCGTTAAAAGAAGAAAAAAATGTCAAGAACCGGTTAATCAGTTTGTTACCAAGCGGAGGTTTAAGGTTACTATCTCTGTTTCATTGAACTGTATACTGAAATGATATACCTTCAGAATGAAGAGTTCATTAATATATTTAGTAGCATACATGCTGGGCAGGTGTTCACTATATCATATAGCAGTCATATTTGAATTATTACATTTCTATAATCAAATGTTAGACCTTGATATGTATTATCATGTATTATTTAATTACAACAGCCAAAATTCATTGGCAAATTATGTAAACTGAAGTTAAAGAGTATTATTATAATTACAATTCAATGGCAAAAATTATGGGTAAAAATACAAGTTTATATATATATGAAAAAAGTTGCCAAAAAGAACCTATTATAACATAAGCCATTGGCAGGTCTATAAAAGAGTCATGGAGCCCCATACAAGATAGAACACCTAAATATTTAGAAATAAAAAAAAAAATTAAAATCCATCAAAAAAACTGAGTTGAGTATCGACCAGTATATCAACTGATATCTGTACTGATATACTTGGTGAAGTATCGACTGATATATTGACCGATACTAGATCGAGTACTGACTGATACATGGTCAAGTATTGACTGATGTATCAACTGATATATTGGTCGATATATTGATCAAGGCCTCCCATAAGATACACGATCCCAATTATGTTTGCAAAGCAAGGTAAAAGTAAAGGTAAACAAAATCTGCATCAGGTCAAGTGGTCCATACAGTCAGAGCTTTTCCTGGTTTCCTGGATATAGAGTATGAGTATCTCTACTCTCCCCTGCATGGGATGCTAGCTAACTAGTCCATCACAGGGCTACCCCTCAGCTTTAAATTTACCAGTACCCATTTATACACCTGGGTGGCAAGAGGCACTGTGAGAGTAAAATCACACACAGACACAATGACCCCAGCCAGGGCAGAGCTGTGCTCTAAAAGCGACCGGGTGCCCAAGGCGACTAACTTTTGCCTTTGGGTGACTAGAGGAACTTTCGTGAGCACCCAGGATTTCATGGTTAGGAACCTTTGGACTCCTTGTAATCTTTCTTAGACCACAGCCTTGCAGGGCTTGAACCCAGACCACATGAAATCTGGAGTCCATCATGTGTGGTTACCATTGCCCCAACTTGCCTCCATGTAGCATTAAGAAATGCCCCAAAATTTCTACTCTCTCATTCTCTGTTGTATCATAACAGAGTGTCAAAGTCTCAATTCAAAATGAATTTGTTAGTCTTACCCTCTTGCAAAGTCTTGGACTCACAATTTGCCAGCCTTATATTTTGAAATGTTGGGACAGTGTATTTTATTCCTAATAGCTGGTGACTCATCTGTTTCTTCAAATTATAACAGGAGCGATCCAACAGACATCTCTTTTCAAGACATGATAACAGACATTCTCACAGTGATATGGGTGACCTTGAAACATATTTTGGAATGGTAAGCAGCTGTTTAAGGTTCAAAAATAGTGACAACTACACGTACCGTAAATGCTTGAATAAGCCCCCCCCCCCCATCAAATAAGTACCCCCTTAGAATAAGTGCCCCTCCTATCAGCCAAAATTTAAAATAAGCGCCCCCTTCGAATAATCACCCCAAATATTGGCCAAAATTTAAAATAAGCGCTCTCCCCCCTCCCCCCGTTTTGTGGACGAGTAATGAGACAACAAAGGATGTATAGATTTCATCATATAGTATTAGATTTGTGCATTGTTTCAGTTCGTGAACACGTTAAGTTTGGAAAAAAATTACAAGTACTCAGGGTGCCACGATTTAAAGTTTAGGATCAGCTTTTTAGGTTGATAAACAGCTTATGTTGTTGTTTATGTGCAGATGATGTATAAAAAATGATCTTGTCAGGCCACAATTTGGGAAAAATTAAATAAGTGCCCCCCTCCAACAAGCACCCCCTGTCTTCTCCTCGCCCCGGGTGCTATTTCGAGGATTTACCGTATTAGGAATAAGTCTCTAAAGGCCAAAGGGACCAATGGCATCCCGCTTATTTTCCAGGTCACAGCCTTGTCAAAATTGCTTCCTTAAAGGAGTTTACACCCATTCAAGTAATTTTGAGAGCGGGGAAAATTAAGATTTATAATGAATATTGGTTAACCACACGCTATCAGTAACTCAGATACAATCTATGGTAAGAAAATAGTCTACGGGTAACCTTTGTACTGATTGGATGAAAGGTGTTTCTACTGAACAATAAGTCTACATGACAAGCTTTTTGTCTTTGATCAAACAGTTAGGCAAGCCTGTTCCAGGCTCTGACTGAGGGCCTGGGAAAGGCTACCAAACAGTCAATAAGGTGCAGTTGATTTGGCTATTGCTCATAGGTGCGGGGGAGTTTGTAAGTTCTACATAGCAGAAGTATAAGAGTCAGAAACTTAAAAATAAATCTTTTAATTTAAGATGTTCTTTAAGCCAATAATCAAGAATACCTGTAAGTTGCATGACCATGACTGCCATGGTCTATCACTTAGCGAATCAGATTCGTGGATCTCTATCTAGAACATGATGAGTGTCTGTCACATGACAGCCTTCATTGTGTTTGCCTGTTTGCGTGAGCTCGCGCACGTTTTTGATAGGTTAATAGAATCCGAAGCTCTTTGAGGAGTTACAAACTAACCAGTCCAGTTCTGGCCATCTTTCTGTCACGCAACGTTACGTCACAGAGAGAGTGCCAGAACTGGACAACAAGGAAAGCCGTGCCACTACGCAGGCTTAAAAGAAATGTTAAGATAAAGACTCTCCTGTTTGTTACATTTTAGGGAATGGGCAAACGCAAATATGTGCAACCCGGTCAAACACAACATACAAAGAGTACTCGTGACCTGATAACATGGAGAGGCAACGAATCATCGGACCCTGTATCAACTTACCGTGCGCATTACCCATCTTCACGACCATCCTCGTGCGTTTTTGGTTTTAACGAAACAGAGCCGATCCACGTGAGGTCAAATCTCGAACTTCGACGAAGACAACTTCGGGCGTCTTCGGCTCCGCCGTCGCAGCGCCGAACAGCTCCGTTACTTGCTTGGAATGAACCCGACGAAGCGCATCACGGCAAACCTGGGGTTGGTGTCAGACAACCGATACGGGAGAGCGGAGGAGGTTTTGCGTCATCAACTCCGTTTGCGCAAACAGCACCAGCCGCTGTACGCTCACAGACTCCTAGCCAAAGTTTCACTATATCGGAGACTATTGTTCCGCTTAGTACCACGTGACTGCTGGCTGCGCAAACACTGCGCAGTCGTATGTTGCAAGCAATGATAGCAAATAATCGGGAATTCATGAAGAAAATGTTATTTGCAGGATAGCGTACATGTAGTATTTGTCGGGAATCTGTGCTTATGGTCTTAAAGTGAAGGACAGGGCAAACTCTGATAAATGAGCCAAATGGTAAGTGAGCCAGTCCATCGGAATTCGAATCTGAAGAATGCAGCTGACGAAAATGGCGCGAAAAATGACCGGTGGAAGACACTGACCTGAAAAAGTAATTGCAGGCGTTTCATCTCGGAAAATAGAAAAAATACCAGAACCGTAGAATGTTTCGAGAAGTATTTTAAAAGAAAACAAAGTGCAATATAAATAGAGCACGCTAATTTGGGGTGGACCTTTTTCAATCCATCGACCTCACTGTACAGCGCATGTAATAAAATAAAAGTGCTCATTTACGAAGAGAAGTTGTCTCCGATTTTTGCCGGTTTGGTCACAACCCTAACAACGCAGCTCAAAATTCCTTTAATATTGGACATTATATAACCGTATCCTTCCCCCGCCGCCACGAGTTGGATCAGTATCGTGTGTGCAGTGAGGATCGGAGACGTAGGCGGTTGAACGCTTTTCATGACACATCTTGTTCCCAGAGGCCTCTATTCTTTTGGCTTGCAACACGAATCGAGACCTAGAAGAAATCGGGAGGTGAGCCAGCGTTAGCCATAGCCAGTTACTCTCTCTCTACGCATGTTCAGAAATCATTTTTGATTCGAGGAATTTTCTGTTTCGGTTTTTTTTGTTGTTTTGTTCAGCGTGTTGGCGTTCGGTCAATACTGAAAGAATTTGGGACGACGTTGTACGCTTTGACTTGTACACTGAGCCAATCGTTGGCCGTACATAGCTTGACAAGCCCAAGGGTGATCCATTTGATTGCAAGGAGACCATCTCCTGTTTTCCCAACATTCGCGCGCATGATATGCAAGAGAGCTTCAAAGATATGACTGATTGTAAAAATTATACAGTTGTATTACAAAACAACTTCAGTTAAATGAACTAGAAAAACTGAGAGGAGACAGGCACAAAGCTGGATTAGCAAGCCTCATTAACAAGGGAAAATGGCATCCAGAAGCAAGGAAGTGTGTACCAGCAAAGCTCACCGGATGGGAACTAAAAGCAAACTGCTATGAAGAGGAAGGACATAGTGAAGAAGAAGGGGATAATTCTGAAGAAGAAGAAGAAAGAAAAGAGGTGGTGGATGATCAGGAAGAATGCAATGAAGGAGAGGAACAATGAACAGAAAGAAATTTATGTTTGAAAAAACTTGCTGAACACATTTCATGTGTTAAAAGTAAAACTGTGGTACTTAATATGATTGCCTTAATTGGTGTCGAAGTGTGAGTGGGGAAGGGGGAGAGTGGGACGGGGGTGTATGTATTTCAAGTTTAGCATGGTGTGCTACAGGGGTCATAATATTTCTGTTTTGTTTGGAGTGGGAAAGGGGGGTCAAAACGTTTTGTTGTTGTCTGTAATAAATCTTGCCAGCCCCTCCCCTCCCAGGCATAAGTAATGAATGGTCTCTAAGGACTCCAACTTAGACCGCTCGATCCGGAGACGAGCGCACTATCCATAAGGCCACCACGCTAGTACAAGGCTAGTACATACATTAAAAATACCGGTAGAGGATAAAAAGAAGATCAGAATTTGCCATATTAAAGTGTAATTTCATGTCTAGCCACTGAACGAGGTGCACTTAAATTAGTTCGTTTTAAATTTTTGACCAAGAGTTTCATGTTTTATGCTCTCGCACAGAGTGCATGCTTTGTGTGAAGTGTTCCCTACGTGTAAAAATGTTTTAAAAGGCTTTTTGTGATCCGGCAAAACAAAACATAATTTATGGACAATATATTACTGTCCTTTTTGCGTAACATTTCACCCTTGCAGTCTATCACCCCATGTCCATACCACATCACACATTCTCAAACTGGAGTTTTACGATGACTGCAGAAATTTTCGCGCGCTCATTGGCTAATTTTCATCGTCAATATGCCGACAGACACATGAATTTACAATTTATGCGATGCGTCAACGAGCGAGACCGCACAATTTGACAATCTGTTATCGTAAAAAACAAATTGACGTCAGTTTTTCATACATCTGTCCTGTTATTGACGATGAATTTGGTCATAACATTGTCAAAGTAGTCTGCGGATCCAGTCGGCTATCGCCTCGTGGATCCACAGCTACTTTGACAATGTTACGACCAAATTCATCGTCAATAACAGGACAGACGCATGAAAAACTGACGTCAATTTCTTAATTTGCTGCACGAGTAAGAGCGCCCCACAATTCCATTCGAGTCTTTATGATTATTATTATTTGTCATGATTCTCTCCATCGCCTGCATGCTTTAGAAATAGAAGTTAATAGATTGCTAGGCATAACCCTTACTCTTCCGGCTTGTTAAAAACACCAAAGCCCTCGGCTAAGATGACATCCCGGCATGGAAAGATGACCGAAAGTCACATAGGACGTAGCCGGAGCGAAAGTCGATAAGATTGAGTGATGTCCACACCGCCGGCTTCGACATAGCCTCGAACAGTTTCTCATATTCAACAAGCCGGTTTCAGTAGCTACGTTTAGTTTGTACCTTAACACATGGCAGAAAGTTACAAAATGGACATGTTACGAATTCAACTCGCTGGTTTGAAGCCGAATGGCTCAACAAATGAAGACGGAAGTTGCAACTTGGTGGAAAATGTGTCAGATTCGAATAGGCAAGAGTTGAACTCAGTTTCCGAGACAGAAGCTGTACGCGAATCAACCGAAGGCGACTTCGATTCGACAGAGGGCTTTAAACTACCAAGTCCGCCAACAGGCTCTCCTGTGGCCGCTGTAGCGAACGATTCCGGTCTATGCTCGGCTGTTTCGACTGATGTGGTCGATTCGATCTCTTCGCGTGCAAGTCTTGACAGCTATGTTTGGAGTTCGGCGAATTCAGACCTTCCTTCATGGACTTTGCCGGAAGATAAAGAAAGATTCATTTGGCCGTCTAAGGTATTAGTTTATTCCAAACATTGATATGTAACCAAATGCTATAATGTGCGCTAACGGAAGAGTTTAGGAACCCAATCCTGGATTTCTCAAATTTGGCAAACGGCTGAATGGATTGAAAATCTATGTGTTACTTCTATTAAAAGTTATGTAGATGAAAAATCGTTACTAAAAGAAATGGCGACTAACTTAACCTCCATCACTGTGGTTAAAACGGGTCTCACCAAGACCGTAAACTAATTTTGTTTACTTGTATTCATTGCCCTCCAATACAGCGCCAAATATGTTTTTTTTTTTTTGCGCGATCGTGTTTCAAGTCAATTTGCATTCGCACAAAAACTGATATATGTAAATTATGTCAGTGTTAGTATATCAATCACAGGGTCGCTCTTCACTGATTTTGAGTTCGGGGGCCCGGGTTGTTCAAAGCCCGATTAAGCTAACCCAGGATTAGCAAGAATTTTGATTTCAGATTTGTTACTTTTCGGTGAGGTTTTCTGTTTTACAATGTTTGTCCTTCAGTTTTGAGCTTGACTAAGCTCAAACCACAAAAAATGTGAGCAGTAAAAAACATTTTTATACCAGAAAAATTAATACTTTGGTTAACTTTTAATCCTGGGTTAGTGTTAACCGGCTTTCGAACAACCCGGTATTTTAATGCGGTAACTTGGGTGTTAGTTATCTTCTGCTTCTCTGCAGGGCAAATTCTTTGCTGTGACAGATTCATTTGAGGAGAATTCTCAATATCATCTTTCTGTAGAGATAGGAGGTGGTGCGTTTGGTAAATGCTTCCTTGCTGTAGAAATTCCAGCAGATGATACTGTTGAAGGAAGAGTATTTTGTGTGAAAAAGGTAAGATTGAACTATTATTTTATACTATTTTCAATTAAATTCACCAGATATTTAACTCATTAGCTACAGCACAACGCTAATGGTCGTTTGGGAGTGAGTAGCCTACCTCTATATTTATTCTCACACCGGTCCGAGGGCGCTCGCTCTCACACCCTCCTTTATCCAGTGAATGAGGAGTCATTATAATATCACAAGTTCGTTCACTGATATCTTATCTGAACATATCCTATAGACCTCATGTCGGCGCTATGAGGACAATCTTGTTTTTTTTTAACTTTTTTATTTATTTATTTCTCATTTACCTTACGTAAGTGTCAATACAGGAAAAACGAGCTACTGGCTTTGGAACTGGCAAAGAAGGAGAATATCCTTGAAATCGTTGAGTTCTATGGTGTGAAAATTAAAGGCAGAAATGCTTGCATTTTTATGGAGTTTATGGCAGGTAAGGACAAACGGATGTATAGTAGATTGTTCTTTTAAGCATTATCGTGATTAAGTTATCATGTGCCAGAATGAATGGGGAGCGAAGGTGGTTGGCCCATTCCTTTTAATTCTATCCTCCTCTTCTAGCTCGGGCTCTGTTCTTATTAAAAAAATAAATAAATAAACACGTATATGGGCTAACTCTTGTGGTGTTTCTTACTGAATTACTTGTTAGACTAGAGCGATATTCGAATGAATTTATATTTTCTCTTTTTATTGCTTTAAACTGAAACAAATCAAAGCCAGTCAAAATCTTCTGTAACTGTTTCTGATTCCGGCACACTGGCGTTCTTATGATCTTCAGAGAGAGGGAGAGCTGAGCTACAATCAATCAGCAAAATGGCTGAGACATTCTCCCCGAAATTGGCATTGTTTCTGGTTGGAAAAGTATGTGAAATAACTTTTTTTTTCTGACCATACCTTCTCCCTTTCAAAGTTGTTTCTGATGTAAATGATTCCTAAATTCAGGCAACATTGCATTGCTGCTGAAATGTCTAAACTGGGAACCAAACAATTCTGAATTCCCTTTTGCAAATGATTGATGCATGATCGATTGAGACTTCGGGCCCCAAGAGTTAGCACAATTTCCTATTGCTGGCTTCAGCTAGCTCATCTTGCGCGAACAAGATGTTGTTTTTCTTACAGGAGGAACTATAGCAGATCTTATTCAAGACAAGAAGAACTGCTGCAGTAAAGGAAATTGGCCAGTTCTTTCGGAGACGGACAGCCTTGGTTACTTGGAAGATGTCTTGAAGGCTGTCAAATTCTTACATAGTAAGGGGATCGTTCACAGGGACATCAAAGGTAATGCAGAAACAGAATTTTCTTGTTGTTTTACTTTAGTACATCGCGTTGGCAAACGCTTCGAGAAGGGCTTGCAAATTAGAAATGATGTATATACACTAGCTCGCAATGGTTTTGATTAGAATACTCAACAATTATTCCACGGGTGCGTTGGATATACATTAAACAATCGCCTCCATTTTGCGAGAAAATACTCTCAAATATTTGTCCGCGGACATTATCTGTTCAGAGAAGTGAACAGTTTTCCGAGAGCATAGGTCAAAGAAGACTGCGAGCTTCTCACAACCAACAAGCGCGAGTGGACGTATTTTTTTATTAACGCCCCCAAAATGTAGAAAACTGAACTAAATTACAAATAAAAACGCCCCGAAAAAATCACGCGTGCGGTTACCATATTTGTAAAGCATGGTATAATGGCTCGTGTACCATGATGGCTAAGACAATGAAAACTCTGGAATTGCATTATCCAATGATCCAGTTTTTGATAAATGACATTAGAATTGTTTTTTTTATGTAGGAGACAATGTACTTTTGGCGGAGGATCGCCTGCGTGCGAAACTGACAGACTTCGGATCAGCGGGGAGCTGCCAGGTAAGCTATACCAAGTAAAAAGACCATTTCCGAGTTACCTTGTGCCTGTGTCTCAACTAGAGTCTTCGTGCAAAACGTTTCATATGAAAATGTGTTTGATTTACGTGAAATGAACCTGCAGTTCCTGTAGGCGGAACACATCTTCATATTCGCTATTTCGACATCCCCCATAATGCACCTTGTTTGCCCCCAAAATTTTACATAACCTTTGTTTCCCATTTCTCCTGGGTATGACAGTCGTCCCAAGAGAAACTAAAGACAGTGCTTATGCAAAATGTTTGGGGGGAAACAAGGTGTGTTATGGGGGATGTGGAAATGGCGAAAGAACGGTTTCGCACGAAGACTCGTTTTGAAACAGAGGCAAAAGACCACTCGGAAATGGCCTATTAGTTTGAAGCTTTTTGTTTCCTTTATGCCTGGACGTCGAAGTGACTGCGAGTTAGTTACGCGTCAGGCTTCATTATGCTAGAGTCTTATAAGCTAATTGTTGATACAGCAGTTTGGCTAACGCAACAGAGCAGCAGTAACAACTACAGCAACAGTCAACAACAACAACAACAACAACAACAACAACAATTTCAACTTCTGGCAACTGATTCGTAGCTTCATACATGCGGTATAACAACTAGTTGCTTCTATATAAAAATAAAAACGCCCCCAGAAATCTCGCGTACGCTTACCATATTTGTAGAAATAACGGCTCAGATACCATGATGGCTAAGCCGGTGAAAACTGTTGAATTGCATTATCTAGTTTTTAATAAAATCTAAAAACAACTAGTTTATAGGGTACGTTGAAATTGTAAGAACACCAACAACGACAACAACACTGACAGCCAAAAGAATCACAGGTTGCCTTGATTTTCAGCCCATATATATTTTTTCTGGCCTATAGGACGCTAAACCCTCTGTTGATATCTGGAAAACTGCCTGTCTTCTTCTGGAGATGTTAAACGGGGAAAGACCTCCTCTGTTTATAAATGTAAGTATTGTCTAATGATTAATTATAGGACATCAAACTGAACCCGGAATCTGTTTACAGAGTTAATTTTAATAAGAGTTGAAAAACGCGAAAGAGTTTCCAATAGCTGGGAAAAATGTCGTCAAGGACTGGAATTAAAACATGTAATTATCGGTGCGACAAACCTTTGGTGCCACATTTCAATTAATTTTTAAGTTTAATTCTTGCTGGTTTCTATAGCTTAATTTCATGCTTCTTTGGTCGATTATAAAATTACTTATGAAGCTTTATGATAGAAGCTTGCTTTGAAACTTTTTTTTGTCTTTTAATAGCCGTGTTCTGTTAATGGCGTTAAATAGGCAAAAGATGAGTACCGTATTTGATTTCTTCTCTAGGAGGGAAGCCTTCAAAGACAGAACTCCTGCAATCCAGAAGATTACATTCCTCCCAAAGCTGTGCAAGAAATTAAAGAACTTTTACGGTTTTGTTTTGGGCTAAAACCAACTGATGGAAACTATCTTCCTAGTGCTGCAGAAGTTTTGAAATATTCAGCCGCTTTCCCAGTTAAAGAATTTCTCAAACGACCCAAACCCTTCGAGGAACAAGTGCCGGTTTCGGAAAATTTCAGTTAGAGCGCTCCAAGAGCTTCAGCCGACACTTACCGACCATGACGAGCTCTTTCGAAAGATATGTCCACCCTAGTGCTGCAAAAGTTTTGAAATATTCAGACGCTTTCCCAGTTAAAGAATTTCTCAAATGACCCAAACCCTTCGAGGAACAAGTGCCGGGTTCGGAAAATTTCAGTTAGAGTGCTCCAAGAGCTTCAGCCGACACTTATCGACCATGACGAGCTCTTCCGAAAGATATGTCCGTCCACTTATCGACAAAGGGATGAAGCAGGTTAGAGTGAACTGCACCGCTGACAAAAAGATTGGTCTCAGGATGCTCGAATTTCTTGTTCTAAGCAACAAGATTGCTAAGCAACAAGGGTCCATTAAATGGCGTCATAACGCGTCATGGAGACGTTCTAGCAGGTGGAGAACGCGTGTTCTAGTTATACGACGATTTGATAGAAAAAGACTGGTTGTTTGCTAAAAACCTCCCGGACAGGACTGAAGGAGGATTCAAATGAAACAGAATGTAATTTTGTACAGTTCTTACTTCTTAAAGTAATTGAAATAAATATATTTTTGTGCGATATTTACTTCATGGAGTGGAGCGGGTCGCTTTCATTAGTGAGTCATTACTCATACTGTACTTTCTGAACTCAATATTCTTGTGGCACTGGTCTTTATATCAACTTTTTCTATTGTCACTGTGGTGCCAATTTCATTATATATTACGAGAATGTTTTATTAATGCTCTGTGCATCGTTTCTCGTGACTTACATCAGTCGATCACTACCTTAATTTGCATCCACATTTTGGAGAAATTAGAAGCTGTTTCATACAAGAGTTTCTACTGTTCTCGCTCTGCACTGAGGAACACTCGCCTGCCGTTAGGTGAATCGAAAAATCAATTGGCACTACATAGTGCAGATCGTTTTATATCTTCTATAGAAACAACAAACAAGCAAGTAAAATAAACAAATCATCCAGAGCCGGAAAACAGTCAACGAACAGAAAAACGTTGGCAATTTCTAGAAGAAGGCAGTGGGCGACTCAAACACTTTTAGAGGTTATGTTGTGTTGTGCAATTTTCAGATAACGAAAACAAAACGTCAAAAGTTTTATGAAATGATACAATTTCGTGCTTTCAAAAGGAGTATACTTTCGAGATTGTTTAAGGTGACACTTCCAGATACGTCGACCAAATATTTAACAATTGCTGGCATCATATGCCAACTGGCATTATTAAGCTTTTTGAAAAAAATTGGTGGAAATTGACTTCTTTGACTAGAAGTGTAGTCTTCCCGACAAACCGTGATCTCTCAGAGGAAAATTACGATCGAAAAACTTGGAAAACTTAAATATTCACCACAAAAGAATTGCGCCACTTGTTAACGAAATTTGTACGCCTTGCCCATTTGAAACTGTGCGTATCGGCCTTGCATTGTGTCTTTTTGATTTACAACAAATGAAAAAATAGTTCTCATCCAAAACTGAGTCTCCGGGTCATTAGACCTAAGAATGTTCTTGTAATTTTGGCGTTCTCTGCTTCAACGGACGCGCCGAGTCCTCATGTAAACAATTCCCTATTTAAACTAAAAGGCACGAAGTGTTATCTAATATATTGTTTATAAATATACATTTATGCCTGGATTTATAAAAACGTTGTTAATGAAAATGTCACTGTTTTAACAGCAACTCTGTGCAACCGTTTTCTTTCTCGCTAAAAACGATCTCCAAAGTATGCGATCAGTAAAAATTCGAAGAAATGCCAATTTTTACCTCCACTCTCTTACCTGCCTTGCTTTACCCCGCCCCATTTTCCCATAATTTTATGGAGCAATTTTCAGGCGTTAAGGACTCTTAGACAAAGGTCTGTAGCTCACTTGCAAAAAAACGAACTCTTCATTAACAACGCTCTCGTCAATTCACACAGTCATCTAACAATTACATTACTGCCAACAAAGCATTACTTTCTTTTTAATTAACGGCCTTTTACCGCTTTCTTAGAGTTCTTTAGTATGCTGTGTGGCTTTTTCAAACAGAGTGACTGGATCGATGACAGTTATCATCCGACATTTCAATTTACATTAAGTGGAACTGTTTGCAACTTAAGTCTGACATTTGAATTGCCAGTGAAACTCTTTATACAGCTGATCCCACGAACAGTATATTTTAAGTCCTTGTTTCAGCCTTGATTATTCCAAGATTAAATTTAAAATTCTCCTAGTCTTATATTTCCAACCCATTGTGTTGTGTTATTGCACAAGACACCGTTACTCTCATACGTACAGTCGGCCTGCACACACCAGCGTATAAGCAGAAGTAACATATGCGGATGTAGTAAGGTGCTGTCAAAGGAGCTCAACCATGGCATTTTAAGTTATTTTGGCCGCGTATAAGATTACCTTAAAATTGAAGGAAACCTGAAATAGGTAGATAATAATTTTAAATTATATGAAGTGTCCCCAATTAGTAGAGACGTGATTCCTCTCGGCTAAAAATTTCGACGCGTTAATAAAGTTTATGCAATGTATGTCACAAAGATAGATAAACACCAATGAAATAAAAATAATCCATAATGGAACAAGGATGGTTAAGGATGGTCAAGATTAACATGAATTACGAACGAGGGACTTGAAAAATGTAGGCTAAACTTTTCAAGATGCGGAAACCACCCCATTTGTTAAGACATTTTGACAACAATAGGCGCTAAGTATGTCCATGTAACCTGTAGTGCGTTTTTCTAACCGGGAGAAAATGGGTGGCGACAAACCATTAGAGTAATTTTGACACGAGATGTGCTTAAAGGAAGAGGGGAGGGTAGTGAAGGTGGTGGTGGTAGTTGGGGGGGGGGGGGGGTCACAGGTCAGAGGACGGGGAGGGGACTAGCTGTGGTGGACTAACATTCCATCAAGGGAGATTTAGCAATATTTGTAACTGTGTTAGGCTGCGAAACTGCAGGTAAGCGTCAAGTTAGATCTGATAAGTCATCTGCCTATTGCGCTCCCATCACATTTCTCTAAAGATCGAACACGCGATTACCTTACTCATTTTATGTAAGTTGAGAATTTGGCGATACATCAATACAATATCCTTAATTGGTGTATTTTTGTTATTCTCGCCACCTTTCTATTTGATATTTGCTGAAAACACAAGGAGAACTCGTTAAATTTTCATCATCCTTGGGAATCAAAACACGGATAAAAAGTAGACACAAAAAGACACATTGTATTAGCTGTTACATTCACGTTATAATGTTGATGTAACTTGTGAAAGATACACAAAGTTGAAAAGCATCGTGACATGAGTTTGGAGTGTAAAATATGGGTCATTAAATTTGTGACGTAATATTTGATGTTTTTTCTATTCATATTTCAGAATGGATGAAAAGTATACAGCAAGACCCATTTAGCTGTTAGATTTACTGTAATGTTGACGCCACTTGTAAATTAAAAATAAAGCCAAGAATGAAAGCTAACAAAGTTTTGCTTCATCATTTCCTTTAGTCTCGATTTACCAGCCGCTGTTCAGGAGGGTAGACTGCGCTCTTTTCCCGGAACTCAAGTCGGTTAGTCTTTTTTCGGAGAGGGAAGATAGCGGGGAAAATCGAACCGGCCACTTGATCTCCTGAAAAAGGTGAATTTCTCGCGACATGCGTTTGAAGTGTAGCATATCCGTCATTAAATTAATAAAGTCCATATTTGATCTTTTCAATTAATCTTTCACTTTTTAATCAAACAACTGGTTTGCGTAACTTGTTGACAGTGAAATGAGTCTACAGTGAAAAGAGACATCACTTCAAGAGCATGACGTTTTCATTTTGTAGCGACATCATCCAAAGTAAACAAGTACAGTAAACATTTCATGATGTTTCGTGCCGGTATAAATCTGCTATCACCACGTTTCATCGTGTACTTTGTCAGTTGTTGTAAATCATTCAAGATGAGGGCTCTAGTTGCGGTTTTGCTCTTTACTTTCTTGGGAACGGTGTCTTCAGAGCCCTTCATCGAGGCACAAGATCCCTCATTGGAAGACAACGCACCCAACACAAACGTAAAACGGCATCACAACAGCTGGTGTTCGGTGAGAATATCAAAAATATCTTGACTGGTATGGGATGAAATAAGTCTCTCTCTGGGTATCTAACTACTGGCATTGCACAACTTAAGCCAAAAAATCTACCTATCTTGTTGGTATTCATTGGTATTACACGATGGTAAAAATACAACTAAAATACATTCTTAGTATAGACTTTTGAATGGGCTAGGATATATAAGTCAAACTGGTAACTTGTAACTTGTAGAAACCTCTGATTTTACCGAGATTCAGCAATCCTGCTTGTAAATCAAAGCCATTTTCGCTAAGAGATATCATAGTTCTCTCCGCAGTTGTGCCTAAGCTCTCTCATCAGTGCATTCAAATATCTGAGGAAAGGTGTTTTATTTTCCTGTAACAAGCAAGTGACGGTTAAACGGTGTAACTTTACCGACGTGAGCCACGCGCGAAAAAGTGCGTGCATACGTTTACGCGCGATCTCTTGTGGTGAACACGACATCTCTCACAGTGAACGCGCTATCTCTTACTATACGGTGGTCGCGACATCTTTTTCGTTTATCCTCGCTTATTTCGTTGTTCAGAAACCGCTATCGTCAGTTATAAGATTCTGCTCTCCAGTATAGATAGGTGCCAGTCATCCCTGGAGTTTAGCATCACGAAACCAACTTCTGAGAACAAGCTACTTCTCCTCGTGTTAAATCTTGATTGAAAAATCATTTTGTCCAAGCCCCTCGACATTTACAACTCATTTTTAGCTCTTTTGAGGTCCTTTTATGAGACAATCTGCGCTAAGAACTCGTAGCTGCCGGATACAATTCAATTCAGTTCAAATTCCCATTCAAATGAGAACTAAATCATGAATCGATAAGCTTGGATTTTCATAAGGAAATTCAGAAAAACAGCGGCGCTGATCGAATGCTAAATTTGCTAAGTTGCGTTCGGTTCACAAACGTTGCACTCTGACAATAAAGCATGTATTCCATTAATTAAGATCTACATTGTCAAACTGTAATTACATTGGCCTTTTAAATGTAAGGAACTCCTTGACACAAGCTTTGTAATAAACTTAAGATAGGATTTCATTTGATACAATTTTCTTTTTTAACTTCAGCTGCGCCATTTTAAGGCTTGCAATCTACTTTAGAGGCAGGCCAAGCAATTTTTCTTCTCTCAAGAAAAAAAAAAAAACAGTTATTACATCAAGATTTCTGTGTTGTTGGAACACCTCCAGAAATATCTATGTTTGACTAGGCTTTCTCCTTGTTGGCTTCGCTTGAATCACCGTAGTCAGTCTAACATGACCTTTTAAGCTGTTATAATTTACAAGCTTTATCTGTTCCCGTGACCTGGTAGCAAAATCGCGAAAACGTAAACAAAAGCAAAAAATAACCGAAGTCAATCATTTGCTGTTTCAAAATTATGGCAAGATAATATCAGATTTTACAACGCGATCTGATAACTACATATGCGGCATGAAACTGTGTTTGTCATAGTTTCCTTGATACAAAACTGATCTGCGCATGATTAGATTTTGCCAAAGAAGATCCTCGTCGGGGACTTGCAATAAATTTAACAGATTTCTTTGGTATGAAAGTTATTCTTTATATAGAGGCGTTTTGGTTTAAGATAAGAAATAAGCAGAAATGCTGCATGTAAATAGTCTTATTATTCACGGGGAATAAAGCGGTATTCTACGCTTTACGACAAAAACTAGTTAAGGCCACAAATTAAAGAAAAAAAAACGCAGTTCACTGTAAACTTAAAACTGCATTCTCGTTTCACGGAAATAGCCACGTTAAATCGTATCGTTTCAGCAAATCACGTAAAGAATGTGAAAAAGTCATTTTTCATAAGAATATGGCAATTCTCGACGTACGATAATAGCCTCTACCACTCTCGAGGTGCAATTTCGGTTATCGAGAAAAAAGCACGAGAAATACCTAAAAAAAATATTAAAACTGTCAAGGATTGACGTTTTTTTTTTTTTTACTGATATTGACTCTTGGAGGCTCACACGGGAAAGCGTGGCATATAACAAACTGTTTATGGCATTGATTACAAAAGGACATCTCTACTGCTATTGGCTGTCATTGAAACCATAAAGACAGTATTTGCTTTACCAGCTGCAGGAGAAAGGAAAACTAACGTTAGTGGACTAAATGTCAACATCATTTGCCCGAAATCTTTTGCAACTATTACTGTGTACCATTGAATGGTACACATTAAAAATACAAGGTGTCTTAGTACCTCTGCGTCCGGCTCTAAATAAACCGATCCAAATTATATTTGTTGAAAACGAGATAGAAAATTGAAGGATGAAACTAAAACAAATACAAACATTTAGGACATCCGAGAAGTGGTTCAAAACCAAGTTTACATTAATGGCTTTTTAAACAGATCCATGCGGGCTCAAAAGTAAACAACACGAAATTCTCCTTTCATCTTTTTTTAATATGTTGCTTTCAATTTTCTTTTCTTTTCTCGACTTACATATAATTATCAAATATACATACATTTCATGTGTAATACATCAAATATTAAATGGTACTCGAGATACATAGTCATTCAACTGAATTATCGAAGTATTCGTAGTGATAATTTTCAAAGAAAGACATTAATGAAAAAAAATTAAACAAAAAACAAACAAACAAAATAAAAACAAAGCAAACCAAAAACCCAAAACAAACAAAAAAAACAAAATAAAACAAAAACAAGAAAGGTTAAGATTAGGAAAGACTGAAACGGAAAAAAACTTATGACTGAAGCAAAAAAAAAGTAAAGTCTGCATGCGAGCCAAGTGGCCCATGACTGACTGAGGCAATGTCCATGAAAAAATTATGACTGAGGCAATGTCCGTAAAAAAATTATGACTGAGGCAATTTCCATGAACACATTATGACTGAGGCGATGCCCATGAAAAAATTATGACTGAGGCAATTTCTATGAAAACATTATGACTGAGGCGATGCCCATGACAAAATTATGACTGAGGCAATGTCCATGAAAACATTATGACTGAGGCAATGTCTATGAGAAAATTATGACTGAGGCAATGTCCATGAAAACATTATGACTGAGGCAATGTCCGTGAAAAAATTATGACTGAGGCAATTTCCATGAACACATTATGACTGAGGCGATGCCCATGAAAAAATTATGACTGAGGCAATTTCTATGAAAACATTATGACTGAGGCGATGCCCATGACAAAATTATGATTGAGGCAATGTCCATGAAAACATTATGACTGAGGCAATGTCTATGAGAAAATTATGACTGAGGCAATGTCCATGAAAACATTATGACTGAGGCGATGTCCATGACAAAATTATGACTGAGGCAATGTCCGTGAAAAAATTATGACTGAGGCAATTTCCATGAACACATTATGACTGAGGCGATGCCCATGAAAAAATTATGACTGAGGCAAGTTCTATGAAAACATTATGACTGAGGCGATGCCCATGACAAAATTATGATTGAGGCAATGTCCATGAAAACATTATGACTGAGGCAATGTCTATGAGAAAATTATGACTGAGGCAATGTCCATGAAAACATTATGACTGAGGCGATGTCCATGACAAAATTATGACTGAGGCAATGTCCGTGAAAAAATTATGACTGAGGCAATGTCCATGAAAACATTATGACTGAGGCAATGTTCATGAAAAAATTATGACTGAGGCAATGTCCGTGAAAAAATTATGACTGAGGCAATTTCCATGAAAAAATTATGACTGAGACAATGTCCACGAAAAAATTATGACTGAGGCAATGTCCATGAAAAAATTATGATCGAGGCAATGTCCATGAGAAAATTATGACTGAGGCAATGTCCGTGAAAAAATTATGACTGAGGCAATGTCCATGAAAACATTATGACTGAGGCAATGTCCGTAAAAAAAATTATGACTGAGGCAATTTCCATGAACACATTATGACTGAGGCGATGCCCATGAAAAAATTATGACTGAGGCAATTTCTATGAAAACATTATGACTGAGGCGATGCCCATGACAAAATTATGATTGAGGCAATGTCCATGAAAACATTATGACTGAGGCAATGTCTATGAGAAAATTATGACTGAGGCAATGTCCATGAAAACATTATGACTGAGGCGATGTCCATGACAAAATTATGACTGAGGCAATGTCCGTGAAAAAATTATGACTGAGGCAATTTCCATGAACACATTATGACTGAGGCGATGCCCATGAAAAAATTATGACTGAGGCAATTTCTATGAAAACATTATGACTGAGGCGATGCCCATGACAAAATTATGATTGAGGCAATGTCCATGAAAACATTATGACTGAGGCAATGTCTATGAGAAAATTATGACTGAGGCAATGTCCATGAAAACATTATGACTGAGGCGATGTCCATGACAAAATTATGACTGAGGCAATGTCCGTGAAAAAATTATGACTGAGGCAATGTCCATGAAAACATTATGACTGAGGCAATGTTCATGAAAAAATTATGACTGAGGCAATGTCCGTGAAAAAATTATGACTGAGGCAATTTCCATGAAAAAATTATGACTGAGACAATGTCCACGAAAAAATTATGACTGAGGCAATGTCCATGAAAAAATTATGATCGAGGCAATGTCCATGAGAAAATTATGACTGAGGCAATGTCCGTGAAAAAATTATGACTGAGGCAATGTCCATGAAAAAATTATAACTGAGGCAATGTCCGTGAAAAAATTATGACTGAGGCAATGTCCATGAAAAAATTATAACTGAGGCAATTTCCATGAAAAAATTATGACTGAGGCAATTTCCATGAAAACATTATGACTGAGGCAATGTCCGTGAAAAAATTATGACTGAGGCAATGTCCGTGAAAAAATTATGACTGAGGCAATGTCTGTGACAAAATTATGACTGAGGCAATTTCCATGAAAAAAATGATGACTGAAGAAATGTCCATGGGAAAAAAATGAGACTGAGGTAATGTGAATGAAATAAATATGACTAAGGCAACATCCGTAGAAAAATGATGACTATGGCAATGTCAATGATGAAAACATTATGACTAAGGCGATGACCGAGGCTAGATCCTCAGTTTGCCTGTTATTAGCTATGGCCCTGAAGGATTAAGAAAAGCAAACTTCAACGGGTGAGAAATTCTCGCCCATAGCAACTTTCTTTTTTCTCGTAAGTTCTCGCGCGTTTACAGATGCGCCACACTCGCGTTTTAGGCGCAGAGATCCCAACCAATGCTTACCTAACTTTTTAAAGATGCTACTTTTAGCCCTCCCCCAAATCTACATACCTGTATTCCACTCGTCGAAAACTATGCATTTGCACAGTGTTCGGGTGGAGATTCGCGCCCATATCAACTTCCTTTTCTCTCGTAAGCTCTCGCGCGTTTAGAGATGCGCCACACTCGCGTTTGTTTTAGGTGCGGGGATCCCAATCAATGCTTACCTAACATTTTAAAGATGCTATTTTTAGCCCTCCCCCAAATCTACACACGTGTATTTCACTTGTGGAAAACTACCGATTTGGACAGCGCTTGGGTAAGAGATTCTCGCCCATATACTCTTTGTTTTCTCTCGTAAGCTCTCGCGCGTTTAGAGATGCGCCACACTCGTGTCTTCGGTATCGGGATCTCAAACTCTGCCTACTGGACTTTTTAAAGATGCTAGATTTGGCCCTTCCTCAAATCTACAGACGTGTATTTCACTTGTGGAAGTCTATCGATTTGGACAGTGCTTGGGTGAGCGATTCTCGCCTATATTAACTTTCTTTTCGCTAGTAAGTTCTCGCGCGTTTAGAGATGCGCCACACTCGCGGTTTTGGTGTCAGGATCTTAAACTATCTTTACTGGACTTTCTTGAAGATGCTAGATTTGGCCCTTTCTCAAATCTGCGCTCGTGTATTTCACTTGTGGAAATCTGTCGCTTTGGACAATGCCTGGGTTAAAGATTCTCGCCCTTTTATATCTTTTTTTCACTCGCGTGTTTTCGCGCGTTTAGCGATGCGGCAAACTCGCGGTTAGGTGTGGGGCTCCCAAACCGTGCTTACGGGCTCTTTAAAAATGCTAGTTTTGGCCCTCCCCCAAATCTACACAAAGGTATTTCACTTGTGGAGGTCTATCGATTTGGACAGCGCTTGGGTTAGAGATTCTCGCCCCTATCAACTTTCTTTTCTCTCGTAAGTTTTCCCGCGTTTAGAGATGCGCAAAATCGCGTTTTAGGTTCCAGGAACCTAACCAATGCTTACCTAACTTTTTGAAGATGCTACTTTTCACCCTCTACCAAATCTACACACGTGTATTTGACTTGTGGAAGTCTATCGATTTGGACAGTGCTTGGGTTAGAGACTCTCGCCCTTATCAACTTTCTTTTCCTTCGTAAGCTTCCGCGCGTTTAGATATGCGCCACACTCGCGTTTTAGGTGTGGGGATCTCAAACAATGCTTACCTAACTTTTTAAAGATGCTACTTTTAGCCCTCCCCCAAATCTACACTCGTGTATTTGACTTGTTCAAGTCTATCGATTTGCAGAGTGCTTAGGTTGGATATTCTCGCCCATATCAACTTTCTTTACTCTTGTAAGTTCTCGCGCGTTTAGAGATGCGCCACACTCGCGTTTTAGGTGCGGGGATCCCAACCAATACTTACCTATCTTTTTAAAGATGCTACTTTTAGCCCTCCCCCAAATCTACATACATATATTTAACTTGTGGAAGTCTATCGATTTGGACAGTGCTTGGGTGAGAAAATCTCGCCCCTATCAACTTTCTTTTCTCTCGCAAGTTCTCGCGCGCTTAGAGATGCGCCACGGTCGCGTTTTAGGTGTGGGGATCCCAACCAATGCTTAGCTAACTTTTTAAAGATGCTACATAAAGCCCTCCCGCGAATCTACACACATGTATTTGACTTGCAGAAGTCTATCGATTTTGGACTGTGCTTGGGTGGGAGATTCTCGCCCCTATCAACTTTCTTTTCACTCGTAAGTTCTCTCGCGTTTAGAGATACGCCACACTCGCGTTTTAGGTGCGAGGATCCCAACCAATGCTTACCTAACTTTTTAAAGATGCTACTTTTAGCCCTCCCCCAAATCTACACACGTGTATTTGACTTGTGGAAGTCTATCGATTTGGACAGTGCTTGGGTTAGAGGCTGTCGCCCCTATCAACTTTCTTTTCCCTCGTAAGCTCTCGCGCGTTTAGAGATGCACCACACTCGCGGGTTTGGTATGGTGATTTCAAACTATGCTTAGTGGACTTTTTAGCCCTCCCCCAAAATCTACACACGTGTATCATAAAGGCTTTTGTTCTTGGGCTATCGTAGTTTAACGAGGAATAAAACACAAATAGCGGTGATAAACATATTAAACTTACGCATTTTAATAACTTGACGTTATTAAAATGTATTTCACTTGTGGAAGTCTATCGATTTGGACAGTGCTTGGGTGAGAGATTCTCGCCCCTATCACGTTTCTTTTCTCTTGTAAGCTCTCGCGCGTTTAGAGATGCACCACACTCGCGTTTTAGGTACGGAGATCCCAACCAATGCTTACCTAACTTTTTAAAGATGCTACTTTTAGCCCTCACCCAAATCTACAGACGTGTATTTCACTTGTGGAAGGATATCGATTTGGACAGTGCTTGGATGGGAGATTCTCGCCTTTATCAACTTTGTTTTCTCTCGTAACTTATCGCGCGTTTAGATATGCACCACACTCGCGTTTTAGGTGCGAGGATCCAAACCAATGCTTACGTAACTTTTTAAGGATGCTACTTTTAGCCCTCCCCCTAATGTACACACGTGTATTTCACTTGTGGAAGTCTATCGATTTGGACAGTGCTTGGGTGAGAGATTCTCGCCCTTATCAACTTTGTTTTGTCTCGTAAGTTCTTGCGCGTTTAGAGATGCGCCACATTCGCATTTTAGGTACGGAGATCCCAATCAATGCTTACTTAACTTTTTAAATCTGGTACTTTTAGCCCTTCCCCAAATCTAAACACGTGTATTTTACTTGTTTAAGTCTAGCGATTTGGACAGTGCTTGGTTGGGAGAATCTCGCCACTATATCAACTTTCTTTTCTATAGTAAGCTCTTGCGCGTTTAGAGATGCGCCAAAGTCGAGTTTTAGGTGCAGGGATTCCAACCAATGCTTACCCAACTTTCTAAAGATGCTACTTTTAGCCCTCCCCCAAATCTACGCACGTGTATTTAACTTGTGGAAGTCTATAGATTTGGAAATTTCTTGGGTGAGAGATTCTCGCCCCTATCAACTTTCTTTTCTTTGGTAAGTTCTTGCGCGTTTAGAGATGCGCCGCACTTGCGCTTGAGGTGCGGAGATCCCAACCAATGGTTACCTAACTTTTTAAAGATACTACTTTTATTCCTCCTTTAAATCTACACACGTGTATTTGACTTGTGGAAGGATATCGATTTGGACAGTGACTTGGGTGAGAGATTCTAACCCCTATCAAATTTCTTTTCTCTCGTAAGCTCTCGCGCGTTTAGAGATACGCCACACTCGCACTTTAGGTGTAGAGATCCCAACCAATACTTACCTAACTTTTTAAAGATGCTACTTTTAGCCCTCCCCCAAATGTACACTCGTGTATTTCACTTGTGGAAGTCGGTCGATATGGACAGTGCTTGGGTGAGAGATTCTCGCCCATATCAACTTTCTTTTCTCTCGTAAGTTTTCGCGCGTTTAGACATCCGCCATAGTCACGGTTTAGGTGCGCGGATCCCAACCAATGCTTACCTGACTTTTTAAAGATTCTACTTTTAGGCTTCCCCCAAAACTCTACACATGTGTATTTGACTTGTGGAAGTCTATCGAATCTGACAGTGCTTGGATGAGAGAATCTCGCCCCTATAAACTTTCTTTTCTTTCGTTAGCTCTCGTGTGTTTAGAGATGCGCCACAGTCGAGGTTTAGGTGCGAAGATCCCAACTAATGGTTACCTAACTCTTTAAAATTGCTACTTTTAGCCCTCCTCCAAATCTACACACGAGTATTTGACTTGTGCAAGTCTATCGATTTGGACAGTGCTTGGGTTAGAGATTCTCGCCCCTATCAACTTTCTTTTCTCTCGTAAGCTCTCGCACGTTTAGAGATGCGCCACACGCGCGTTTTAGGTGCGAGGATCCCAACCAATGCTTATCTAACTTTTTAAAGATGCTACTTTTAGCCCTCCCCCAAATCTACACACGTGTATTTGACTTGTGGAAGTTTATCGATATGGAGAGTGCTTGGGTTAGATATTCTCGCCCCTATTAACTTTGTATCCTCGCGTAAGTTCTCGAACGTTAAGAGATGCGCCACACTCGCGTTTTAGGTACGGAGATCCCAACCAATGCCTACCTAACGTTTGAAAGACGCTACTTTTAGCTCTCCCCCAATTCTACACACGTGTATTTTACTTGTGGATGTCTATCGATTTCGACTGTGCTTAGGTTGGAGATTCTCGCCCACATCAACTTTCTTTTCTCTCGTAGGTTCTTGCGCGTTTAGAGATGCACCACACTCGCGTTTTAGGTGCGCGGATCCAAACCAATGCTTACCTAACTTTTTAAAGATGCTACTTTTAGCCCTCCCTCAAACTCTACACACGTGTTTTTGACATGTGGAAGTCTATCGAATGTGACACTGCTTGGATGAGAGATTCTCGCCCGTATCAACTTTCTTTTCTTTCGTTAGTTCTCGTACGTTTACAGATGCGCCGCAGTCGAGTTTTAGGTGCGAGGATCCCAACCAATGCTTACCTAACTTTTTAAAGATGCTACTTTTAGCCCTCCCCCAAATCCACACACGTGTATTTTAGTTGTGGATGTGTATCGATTTGCCCAGTGCTTAGATTAGAGATTCTCGGCCACATCAACTTTCTTTTCTCTCGTAAGTCCTTGCGCGTTTAGATGTGCGCCACACTCGCGTTTTAGGTGCTAATTTTCGCCCTCTTTCAAATCTACACACGTGTATTTGACTGGTGGAAGTGTATCGATTTGGACAGTGCTTGGGTGAGAGATTCTCCCCCCCCCCCCTGTGAACTTTCTTTTCTCTCGTAAGTTCTCGCGCGTTTAGAGAAGCGCCACATGCGCGTTTTAGTTGCCGGGATCCCAACCAATGCTTACCTAACTTTTTAAAGATACTACTTTTAACCTTCCTTCAAATCTACAGACTATTATTTTACTTGTGGAAGGATATCGATTTGGACAGTGCTTGGGTGAGAGATTCTCCCCCCTATGAAGTTTCTTTTCTCTCGTAAGTTCTCGCACGTTTAGAGAAGCGCCACATTCGCGTTTTAGTTGCAGGTATCCGAACCAATGCTTACCTAACTTTTTAAAGATACTGCTTTTCACCCTCCTCCAAGTCTACAGACGTTTATTTCACTTGTGGAAGTCTATCGATTTGGACAGTGCTTGGGTGAGAGATTCTCGCCCCTATCAACTTTCTCTTCTCTCGTAAGTTCTCGTGCGTTAACAGGTGCGCCACAGTGGAGTTTTAGGTGCGGAAATTCCAACCAATGCTTACCTAACTTTTTAAATATGCTACTTTTTTTAAATATGCTACTTTTAGCCTAAGATTTCGGTTTCAACAAATGTTGAAACCGAAATCTTAGTGTTTTTGTTTAGTCATGGTAGAACAAAATAGAGAGATTATCTTTTTTTACCGGACTTAACAATAAAATTTCAATTTGGCAAACCAGCGGCGTATTTGTTGAAAATAACGCGGGAAAATTAAAGCGAAATAAGTGCGTACAAGCGAATTTGAAAACAAAAAATCTTATACTCTTTACGCAGTACGACAAAGTGCTCCGAGGAAAAGCGAAATATGTGAAAGTAAATTAAGACATATTTCATTGCATTTAAACTGTGGTAAATGGACTTTTTCGGCGATACGGCGGCATTTTGAATTCTCAGGGTGCAAATTAGTATGCATTTGCCCCTAAGCATCTCATAAAAGCCATTTGAAACAATAGGCCCTCTGCACGATTCGGTCACATGGTACGGAATTAATTATGCTGGGACGCAAGTTCAAAACAAAGGAAAGTCGGGCTGGACTGGTGCGAGTTCTTTTGCTTTGGAAGTCTCACTGCGCAACTTGCGTCCCAGCGTAATTAATTCCGCACCGTGTGACCGGATCGTGCGAAGGGCCCATTGAATTCAAAATGGCCGTCTTAGGGCCGAAAAAGTCCATTATAGGCCATTGAAGCACTATAATACTGAGTTAAAGGGTCACAGTCAGCTTTGGGACCGCGCTGACCGTGGACACTAGTTTTCTCACTTTGAAAAAAAGTTCATCTCAACCTGAAATCAAAGATACGCGTGGAGTACATCTAGAAATCCGCTTCAGTCTTCGCGGGGTTTTGCTTGATTTTCAATCGTTTACTGAAAAGCCTGTTTTTGAGTGTGCTTTTACTCATCCTATGATACATGTATTATTTTATCATATTTGGTTAAAAACAGTATGGATCGCGTTTCTGTGATATGCAAATTAGCTATGAAATGGTATCTAATGCGCATTTGCGCCGAATAATGCTTTTCTCGTTTTAACCCACAGAGACGTTGCTATTATGGCAGGTATTGCCAAAGCGGATATTACTGCGATGCTTATCGGTGCTGCCGCTCTAACAACCAACGTCCCTGCAGTCACCACGCACACTGTCCTCAAGGATGGTATTGTGATTATAGCGCGCGCCTGTGCAAGGTTGGCGAACGCCGCTGTACCAATCATTACCAGTGCTATAATCAGATATGCGTGGGTGGCAAGTGCCGGAATAGGGAATGTTATTATCACCAACACTGCAAAACAGGATATTACTGTGAGTCGCCGGGGATATGCAAAGTACTCTGTACATCAGACAGCGCTTGCAAGGATTCCCAGTGCTGTGCAAAGTACTATTCAGGACAGACGTACGGAATTTGCAGGGATCTCAAGAAACCAGAAGAGTGGTGTTTGTTGAAGGTATTGTGCAATTATAAGACATTAAAGGACGTAACTGTAGGCCATACCATAGCCTGCGAGCAGCTCAACTTTGAGTCACACGTGCCAGCGAAGAGCGAACCGGCAAGAGGAAACGATCCGGCGGGGAGGAGTCTGGTGCGGAAGATTCGCCTCTCAGTAGTTTCGAGTTATTTGTGCGCATGCTCCAACAACAAAAATGTAATTAACTCATCATGGAGAGAAATGTCAATTCTCTGAGTTCAGGAGAAATGTTTGGAGGGTTCAGCCTCAATATCCCACGACGTAAAATATCCCAATATCCCAAGACGTAGAATTTCGGACACTTTTTATCTCATTTCGGACAAATTTCGGACACAAACTTCGGACACTTTGTTGAAACATAGCTTAAGTACAGTAACACCTACAAAACACGAATGAGAATGAAACAACATATTTGAAAATGATAGTTTTACTGCACCCTTAAGGTTTCAGAAATACACCGACGAGAAAATATCACAAAATAATGTCAAGCCGTTACGTATCTCAGCTAGTGTCTCAACTAGAGTTCGCTTCATAAAGGAAACTAAGAGCTTTGGAGTTACTTAAAAGCTTTAAACTAGTTATAATAGACTAAATATTTCGGACGCTTAAGATTTTGGATTTTTAATAATTTCTGACGGTTTTCTTTTCGGATGTATTTTTTAGCCGAAATAAAAACTGTCCAATTTTTTTGCAAGGAATGTAGCTTTTTTTGTGGGATCGGGGTGAAATAGGGATGTCAATGGGTAATTACGGTTACTATACTTGAATATTTATTTTATGTGTATTGGTGCTTCTACAGCCCAGCGGTTATCAATGTGGCTGTACTGAAGGCTACGAGTGCAAAAAATACAATTACTACTGGGGAAAGTGTAAAAAGAAGCCAACACCAAAGCCGACGTTGACGCCTGCTTGCTCGAGTGACAACAGCTGCCAGAAAACACAGTGCTGCTCTGGTGGCCAATGCAAGCCACGGAAGAAAGCCAAGGAGTTCTGTCCTTTCAAGGGGGTATTACTTTTTCCTGTGTTTGAAAATCGCGTACAATAGGGAATCTCTGTTTACAATATTTGCCTCATTTGCATAAGCGTTTAGGTTTCCGATCAAGCTAAAAAAATATTAGTTTCTGTTTAACTGAATGGGTTAAAGGAGTTCAGTCACGGTTTGCACATATTGAAAAGTTTAGCCTCAATTTTTCAAATTCGTCGTTTGTAATCCGCGTTAATCTTCTCCACCCTTAGCCATCCTTGTTCCTTTATGGTTTATCATTATCTCTTTGGTGTTTTTCTATCTTATTAAACTGTTATTTTCAGGTTTCCTACCATTTAAAGGTAATTTTGTATGTGACCAAAATAACTCAAAATACCGTGACTGATTCCCTTTAAGTCTGCATACGAGACGATTGGCCCATTAAGCTTGGAGCTTGTCCCGGTTTCTGTGGCATGAAGCGATTATGACTGTTTCTACTCCACCCTGGATGGGATGCTAGTCCATCGCAGGGTTACTCTCAGCATTAAATTCACCGCTACCCATTTATACACCTGGGTGGAGAGAGGTACTGTGAGAGTAGAGGGTCTTGCCCAAGAACACAACACAATGTCCCCAGCCAGCGCTCGAAACCGGACCGCTCGATCCGGAGACAAGTGTATTAACCACGAGGCTATCGCGCCTTCCCTGATTGATAGACAATGTTTAGTTCTTTTTGCCCAACTATAGCTCCCGATTTTGCTAAGTTACTTCTTGGATTTGATTTTTAGGCTGACATATACCACTGTGGTTGTATTGAGGGATATACCTGCAAGCAGTACGAAAACAACGAATACTGGGGAACATGCGAACAGATCGTTCCACCAACCGAGGAGCCTGGGTCTGGCTTCGTGGAATAGTGTCGTGATCAAAACGAGTCTACGGCGAGCTGAGCCAGCGACAAGGGAATTCACACAGTCCGCCGCATTGCTGTGATAGTGATTTACTTTGAATAAACAGGGGAAAATAATAAAACACATTTAACAAACGCTATTTAACGTCTGCTTGCCTATATGTTTTCTGATTATATACCTTCGAAATACTAATTTCTCACTAACCAAGCGCGAGGGCTGTATAGGGAATATATTGGCCCGAGGTCGACCGGTCGTGGCAGTACGAACCGAGCACTGCTTCGTCCGTACAAAAACACCCGAGGGTCAATATTCACCAGTAGGGCTTGAGAATGCTAGGTTAGAGACTATAAATTGTTTAAGCAGGCAACCGGAACGATGATCCTGCTGGTATACGTTGGATCAATAGTGATCTAATCGGCTTTACATATAAAATGAAGAATACAAACGCAAAAACCGACACAACGTAGAACGATTTTTTGAAGGTGCACTATATTTCGGCTGGCCAGACCAGCCTTGTTCAGGTACAATGGAAGATTTTACATTGGTGCGTGTATTTATGTAGCCGATATTTACGTAATACCGGAAATACGCAAAAGTAATTGATAGTGTAAATTGAAGATAAGCATACGGTAAAATAAAATAACATGATAAAAGAACGTAATAAAAGAAAACAAATGGAAACAACATGTTATTTTATTTTACCGTATGCTTATCTTCAATTTACACTATCAATTACTTTTGCGTATTTCCGGTATTACGTAAATATCGGCTACATAAAAACACGCACCAATGTAAAATCTTCCATTGTACCTGAACAAGGCTGGTCTGGCCAGCCGAAATATAGTACACCTTCAAAAAATCATTCTACGTTGTGTCGGTTTTTGCTTTTGTGTTCTAGGTTAGAGAGTATTTTATTATATGACACTCGAAAAGAAAAAATACACGGCTTATGACTATTTCCATGAAACGGTTCGTATGGCAAAATAAACAATTTATTAACCTCGGCAATGTACGGCAATGTCTCGGTTTGAGATTTTCCCGTAAAGACCTCACTCTTGGTTAATAAGTAGTTAATAATGGCTAGTATTTCACAAGAAATTGATTTTATTTGAATTGCAAGAAAATTACCTTACAATGCCAAATGGATCTGTAAAAGTCTGGAAATTCCAACGAGTTCTACCTTTACTTGACTTAAACGTCGACAGGCAGAGAGAAGATAAAAGATATTAAATCACGCCTTATTCTTTCATTTCTATCACATTGCAACCTAAGGAACAAATTTCGTTACCCCTTTTAAGACTATTCCTAGAGAATAATCTGAAAGAAGTTGTGAAACTTTGCGAAACATTTTCTCCTTGGAAACGCTCATTTCCTTGAATAACTTTGAGTTATATGCTGAAATAGTACATTTGTAAATACAGCTTGTACTCCGAAAAAATAGATGTGATCAGTGGCTGCCTGAAGTGGAATTGAGGCTTATAAAAGCTTTAAAATTCAGCTGTGTTTGTAATGCTTGTAACTATTCATTGGTAATATCTAACATCAGAAAAAACATTTTTTGTTCAATCATCGTTTATAAATAAGGCCTGTGTTTGTGGGTAAATTCATTTTCGTAGTCTTGCATGATTTTTGGAAATTAGATAAGCCACTTAACTTTCTCAGATTTACAGTACAGATTGAAGATTCCAAGCAAAAATAGCGAACTGAGCAAAACAGGAACCAGACTAATTGTTTTGGGTTTATTTTTCTCGAGTGACACGCAAGTTTAAAGCAATTTGGCAATTGATTCAAATCACATCATAAAATAAAAGATTTAGTTTAATCTTCAACACTCATATGTTTCCTGTTGCAATTTAGTTTTAAACGAGCTTTTTTTTTCGGGGGGGATATCATTTTTTGCAATTTCAAAAATTCGCGAAATAAAGTTAAAATAAAACAAATTTTGGTTTCGAGGAAGGTAAAACTGTAAATTCTCAGTTTAAACATTTTATATTGACGGTCATTTCTTAAGTTGTCCCTAGCAGCTGACGATACATTCTCTTTACTTCTTTCAAAAAGAGGTTTCTTTTTTTAAACATACCTGCTTAGAACTGAGACAAATTCAAATCTTGGTGAAAAGGTACCGCTTTCAAAGCCCTTCGCGCCAAAACAAACATTTCATCGGATTAGAAAGAAAGTGTGTAACACTCTTAGCCAAATACGAACCTTCATCTGCGAACACATTTGTTCAGAAGATCTAGATAGATTGTTTTATGTTTCAAAGCGCATGGAAAAAGTCATAGGAGGCAATGATATGAATCAATAGGTTCCAAAGTCTGCCGTTCCATCTTTGCTTAAGTTTGAAGACTGCATGAAATGAGCGCCCTCAAGATGAACTTTCTTTTAGGCTTCGCGACACTGTTATCGTTAGTAGTTGCTATCCGCGGAGGAATCCAAATCGAAGAAGATAATGGATTATTACAAGATTATGTAAGTATTTATTTTGTTGAACGATCTTTCAGTCACGGCTCTTACAACAAAAAGATTGTTTATTGGTCAAGTTTTCCCATAACGTAGGCGTTTAAAGGGTTCCTTCTTAACTACAGATTTAGAGCAGTTGCTAGGGGATTGCTGAAGGCGATATTTAGAAGAAAGCTGTTTTGAAGCGTTCTTCAGTGCCACATGGCGAATTTTATGAGGGAGCGTTTGCTTTGAAAAAAATATTATGTCGCGTGCGTAACTTGTGCCAGTCCCAAAACGCGCGTTAGAATTTTAAATCCCTAAAACGTAACTTGGGAAAACAGGAAGAGTTCCATTTTTGTTATGAATCAGAAATAACTTCGCCCTCTTTATAATCGTATGTATGGAGTTACTATTTACACGTAAAAGAGGAAAGCTGCCGTAGAAAGTCTGTTAATACGGGAGTTAACTGCCTCACAACTTTTATGTTAAGGTGGCCATGGCTCAAAACAGTTTCCAGCAGTTAGATTTTGATGGGTCATTATAACCACTCTTTATCACTTGATGCTACCATCATAGAATCAAAAAAATGTCCAATCATTGGTAAACACGTTTTTATTATTTTCGTGATACAATGGGTTACCATAGCAACAGTATGACCGGCTGAAAACATCCTAAATTAAAGGTTTAGAGGCTTATAATTCAATAACGGCACGGTGAGTTTTTTATATTATCAAATTTTTATAAGCATGACAAGACGCAACTTTTGGCAAAGTTTTAAAAACATCTGTACATAGGGTTCAAAGCAACCTTAAAGGTTTGAAATGCAACTGTAGGTTTTGGACTGAAACCCTTTAAGGCTGGTTTTCACCAGCGACAAAGTCGTGGTCGGAGTTGTACTCAGAAGCGCAGAGTGTTACGATCTAGTGAAAATCAAACCGACGGAGTCAGAAGCAGAACACCCATTCCGTTTATGACTCCATCGCTTACGATCTAGTGAAAACTACGTTGCGGGAGTGGGAAGCAGAAACGGAAGATTTAAATTATAGAGCACTTTGTCCTTGTTTACATAGCCTCATCTAAACACTAGGAGGGTTGGGAGAATTCGAGACAGTTATGCAAACTCGCGACGTAGTTGAGGGTTTGCACAACTTTCCAGAATTCTTCCGACCCTCCAAGTGTTTATATTAGATGAGGCTATGTAAAAATGGAAAAAGTGTTCTATTGCTTTTGCAAAATGATTCTCAAAAATACGCACGAATCTAAAACGTCACAACCGTGTTTACATACTCTCATCTAAACACACCTATCGACCAATGAGAGCGCGCGTAGTGGCTCAGTTGTTTTATAATTGTTCATAGAAAATTCGGGCTCGTTTTGTATTATTGTTAAATAGAACTCTTCTACACTTCTTATGTAGAGGCGTGGTGGCTTCATGGTTAGTGCGCTCGACTCGGGATTGAGCGGTCTGGGTTCAAGCCCTGGCCGGGGACATTGTTTTTTGTGGAGGCGCGGTGGCTTCATGGTTAGTGCGCTCGTCTCCGGATCGAGCGGTCCGGGTTCGAGCCCTGGCCGGGGACATTGTGTTGTGTTCTTGGGCAAGACACTTTACTCTCACAGTGCCTCTCTCCACCCAGGTGTATAAATGGGTACCGGCGAACTTAATGCTGGGGGTAACCCTGCGATGGACTAGCATCCCATCCAGGGGGGAGTAGAAATACTTGTAGTCGCTTCATGCTACAGAAACCGGAATAAGCTCCGGCCTGGTGGGCCACTTGGCTCGTATGCAGACTTTACCAACCTTTACCTTTCAAATTCAACTCAGCATTTCGCATTTTCATCCGCAAGCTTTGAGCTGCTGGTTTCGTAATCTCCATTGGAAAAGTGCATGTTTTCATGACCCACAATACGGCCGGATTCCTCTGAACTGACAAACCTTTACCTGCCTTTAGATTCTTATTTGAAAATTAACTAAAAAGCGAACTTTGAAGGCATTGTTCTTCTCTCGAAAGCCGCTCCAAACTACTCGAAACCGAAAGCTTAGATGAAGTCCAGTTTGTGATTGACAGCTGTCGCTTCGCTAGCCAATCAAATTATTTGAACAATTCTAACAAGGATTGTGATTGGCTTATTTTAGCGTGCTTTATCAGAATACAGAGCACGGCTGACGCCACTTGGAAAATAAAGTTTGGTTTGAAAATTCAGCCGAATGCGTGGGAAAATTATTGGATTCTTTATCATAAAACAAATAAAGAAGCCTCGACTGTGCTCTGTTCCGTTGTAAAGCACTTAGGAAGCGGTAGAGCACTCAAGAAGTGGGGAAAAACATTCGACTTCGTCTCGTGTTTTCCCCTACACTTCTAAATTTAGTATCCATGCCCCTCTCGCCCTACCGCGACTAATGTTACCACGCGCGTTGGATGGATGTATTCGTGGAGGTGATAATACGTGTTAAGCTGTCTTGGCTCTCCTCGCGAGTAAACAGAGTGAACAGAGGCTCTCGTGCTGGCAGCTTTGCGCAAGTAAGATTTTCCACAAGTGACTCGGTCTTTGTAAACTTTTCGTATTTCCAACTTTGTAGGGTGTAATATATAGGGTGTAATATATATAGGGAGATTTATGAATTTTGCAAAAGACTTGCAGGGAAGATCCAAAGATATTTTGACCTAATAGAGCTAGACTGAAAACAAGGTTATGAAATTTTTTTTTGAAAAACTTACAAGCAACTTTTTGACAAAATGATAGCCCCTTTGAGAGACTGAAATGTCGAACAATTTATGGCTAGTCTTGGAAATAAGCCCAAGTTTTTTTCTAGGAAAACAACGGCGACAGATCTTTCATAGCTATCCAAACCAAACTTTGAATGGAACCTTGGAAGGATACTGTCTTTCACATAGTAGAATAACTTGCAAAAAATTCCCACACATTCCAATGCTATGGATTGGTCGCCAATTCATTTATTTCACGCCCGCTGGGATTATAATCATCGGAAAAAACAAATCTGATGAAATAGTTAATTCCTGTGAATGTGTACGCATACTGCAGTGTAGTCACTGTGTACATGTAGGAGAAATTGTAAGGCTTTTTTTTTTTTTTCGAAAATCTCGTTTTTAAACGATGATGTTTATGAAGTTGTTATCGGAGAAACTACCCATTCGAGCAAACCACCCTTGCCAAAAATTTCCACATTTTCTTTCTAGTCGAAGCAACAAAGAAACACAATAAGTTTGGTTGGTCTTGTGCAGTTTCGTTGGCAACTACTAGAATCGCAATGTTGTTTCCAAATGACATTATCTTCTACTTTGCTTTTAACCGTACTGTTGGTACTTTCTCTCTAAAAGAAAACCGTGATGGCTGGTTTCCATATACATAACCGTTGCCAGATTGCTACGATCATTGAGATAGAAAGCGAGAAAGTGATCGTTGTTACTACGATCGCTGTAGAGTGGTTTCTGCGTAATCAAAACGATCACTGAACTTTTTCGCAGTGATCGTATCCATCATATGGACTCCATATGAAAACCAGCCCTTAGTTTGAAGACATCTCTCGTCATAACCTGGGAAAAAATGACGACAATCGTGTCACAGATGTCATGGGGTGATTTTCACTTGAGTGACGAAAATTTCTCCGTAGGAAAAAAGATGGCGGCACAATTCCATACGAACCTTACACAGCCGATAAAGTACTAGGAAAGCCATATTTTTGGAATATTTGTCCCTATGCTAACGACATTGTGTATGCTAGGTTTGAAGATGCTAGGACTTTCCTGTTCGTTTTTATAAGCGGCGTTGTTGAAGTTTTCGTGAGCTGAGAATTATGGGTAAATGCACCGGTCGCCATCTTTTTTTCCTAGGTGGATTGGTTTTGCATCACGACGTTACAAGATTGATTAAAAACAACAAAACAAATCATGACTCGTCCGCTCATGTTTCCTCGCGCTTTGCTTAAGCTACATAAATTTACTTCGAGTTTTGATTGGTTCATTGTCGAAGTGTGTTTTCCTGTTGCTGTGGGACGCCATATATGTAGTGAAGGACACCGCGTCATTCTGATTCCTATCAGGAGCAGGAGTCGTTTCAAATTGAAAGCAGTATAATTTAATTAAAATCCTAGTATAAAAAGTCTTCTTCGTTTGCAGAGAGTTAATAAAGATGTTGGTGATGCTCTCGACCTATGACAACATTATTACGTTTAGTGGTCAGGTGCTTGAATAATTTAAGAGCCTCAATCGATCTTACACGGTAATAACCGTGGATATTAAAAGAGTATATTTTTTTTATTGAACGAAAAATGAATTTATAATTTTACCATAAATTATTCCTTCTACGAGTTAGGTAGCCCTTGAGTATACTTGTTTCTCATTTAACCCGTTTTATGTTTTCAATGGTCTAGAAAAACAATATCATTAAAGCAAAATACTTATGCCCCGTGTGAGGATCGAACTCACGACCTTCAGATGTCTTAATCAGATTATGAGACTGACGCGCTGCCTTCTGCGCCAACGAGGCATCTATGAGTTTTCAGACTGCTAGATTTACATGCAAACATTTTACTGCAAACTATTAATTTGAATTTAATCTGAACGTTTCAGTTCAATTCTGTTACATACATTACTGAAAGAGTGGCGTGCTTTCTTTTTATTGGCTTAACAGAAAATAGAGTAAGTAAGGAACATAAAAAACTTAAGCATAGAAATAAAGAGATTCGTCTTAAAACGTGTATACCTAGATTTTCGGTAAAATTTTGAAGACAATTTCAGTTCAACTACACTTTCTCTAGGAAACATGCCTTCAATTTTCAGTTCAGACCTAATGGAACGCAGCTCACGATAATAACCTACTGAACAGTACCAGCAAATGTTTCTTGGAAGTTGTCTGTGTCTTTAGAAGTTCGTCGACAGTTTCCACCAGGGAGATCCCCCATTCCTTTTAGAGTTATTCGTTCTTGCTTGGCACTCTTATTATCTTGCATTCGGCAGAAACAACACACAATGCTTTTCAATCCACGACGGTAACTTTCCACAAATGACAGACAGATTATTGGATTGACAACAGAAGATGACAAAAACATGCAAACTGCTATAAAGGTAAATGATATTTGAAAGGCACAAGAAGGTCTCAAGTAATTTACGAAACTTAACACAGTGTATGGAATAACACAAATGTAAAACAGCACCAAGATAACAACCGCCATTTTAGTAGCTTGTCTTCGCTTCTTTACAGAATGTTGTCGTTCATATTGTGCGACATTCATAAGGGCTTTACTCCTCCTTTTTAAGGAAATCACTATTGCGATGTATAAAACGGTTACTACAAACAACGGAGCTAAAAGGCTGATAGTCACATGAAGCCAGTAATATCCTTGAAAAGCTCCCTTGTTGGGAAAAATTGATTCTTTGTTTACTAAACTACACAACGTGTTATTCCTATATTCAGCAAGTCCCGAAGATACGAGCGATGGAAAATAGAAAACACATGCTAAAAACCATGTAGAAACTATAACTATTGTGCGAATCTTGCTTGAAATAAGCCCAACTTTTATTGGAAAAACCACGGCGACAAATCTATCAATTGCTATCCACACCAAGCTTTGAACAGAAACAAAAAGAGACACTGAGATTGTGAAGCTATACAACTTGCAAAACGTCGATCCTAAGATTCCACTCACGCGCCAATGCCACGAGTCGGTCACCAATTGAGTTACCTGATCAGGAATTACAACCAGTGGGAAAAGCAGATCGGACACAGCCATGTTGACGATGAAATAGTTAGTTGTTTTTCGTAAATCTCGACGCTTGTAGACTATGATGATTATAAAGATGTTTCCGAAAAAACTTCCCAGTAAAATAAAACAACATGCGCAAAGTTTAGAAATTCTCGCTGCATTCGAATCAACAGAGACACATGTCCCGTTTTGATGCCCAAGTGTACTTTCACTCCCAGCCACTGTGATTGTGGTGTTGTTTCTCAATGACATGATTTCCTCTTTTGGCTCTCAGCCGCGTTCTGTCGGCGCTAGCGTTTTAGATCAGAAGCAGAGCGTAGATCTAGATTACATCATTCATCTCAGTTCAATCGGAAATGAATTTTAATTCTACCGCTTCAATGTCATCAGTCAAAGGTTTGATTTAAAAGTCATTGCAATTTAGTTTTATCCGCAATTTCTAATAAAGAAAGCCAGACTGAATCAGCCAGAAGATTCATTTGGCGTGCAAACTAAAAGTAAAGGTACATAGAGATAACATGACTGTGTACTGTACTAAACATACAACACAATTACTGTGGAAGAAATTATTTTTTTCTGTCTACTTTTGCAAACAAATAATTTCCTTGACCTCATAGAGAGGAAGTAATTTGACATTCTAAGCATTAAACCTCATTAAAACGTAATAGAAAAAGGCTTTCCCTGTTCAGTAGCGTCGAGTAACGTTAACAAGAGTGAATGTCCATAAGATTAAAGTAGGCAAGATGAGTAAGCTGCCATGATGGTTACCTTTCGCTAAGCTTTATATTTTTTTGTCCCCTGTGGCCCCTATGGGCCTCAAATATCACGTAAAATCGCCCAAGTCTCTTACTGAAAATTCTCAAAGAATGTTCTAAATATCATAAAATGTTTTCTAAATTTCTCGAGAAACTCTTTAAATATCTCTTATTTTCGTTTTGAAAATAAACCGATTTTGAATCATTTAGACAAAAATTTTCAAAATTTTCCTGTAGTAATAGGAGTTGGAGAGGAAGATTCAGGCGCTTCGATGTTACAGGCACCCGCCATTAATTTTGGAAAATTGCTGCTTTAGCACTTTTAGTAATATGGAATACACTTTTTAAGGGCGAAATTGATGAAATGGATTGTTACTGGCATAGAACTGAGTATTATCTCAAGAAAATGACGGGAAAAACACAGGGCTAGCTCAATAACAAAAAAGATATAAATATTTCTAAATATTCCCAAAATTTCTACATATCTCAATATTTTCTAATCACCTTGGAAACCTCTAAAAACTGCCCCCAAAATATCCGGATATTTGTGGGAAGGCCTCGGCCCCTAAACTCGATCAGGCACTGAATCATTTAAAAGCAACACGATCGCGAATATTTTAAGATTCTATTCCTCCGTTTTCTCCTTTGCTTTAGTATATCAAACACTCGGGGCATTGTTTTACAAAATTTCCAAACATCTCGAAATTCGCTAAAATAGATTCCGCTGCGCGCCGTCTTTTGGTGTTTGGAAATGCTGTATAACACAGACTCAGGTCTTAATAAATCTACTAAAAAGGGGGGCGGAGGTTAGATTGGAATCTTCATACTCGATTATGAGGGAAGGGGAGGAAAGATTTTCTCTCCTCTTCAAAAAGGAGGAGGGGAGGATATGGCAGGGGCTCCTGTTGGCCTAGGTGCCTAGGTTTATTGCACCTGATTAATCCGTAGTGGTTCATGAAACAACTCTAAAATCAACCAGCGGCACTTATGAACATAGGACATATTCAATATTGTTTTCTGTAAATAAATGACAACCTTAATTTACTACTGGTGAATAAATACCTGTGTGGCGCTTTCCATTCGGAAACTGCGAGAAGTGCATGGTTTGCAAAATAGAACTGAATTTCTCATTTAGCATAAAACATGTACTCAAAAAGTACGCGTATAGTCCCTTCTGTTTTTGATTCGCAAAGCTTCCATTGTATAGTATTCTTAGTTATTCTTGATTCTGAAGTATTCCGCAATGTTATCGAAATGACACAGAACGATTTTGTACAAAGAAATTAAGTCAGAGATTAAAATACTTGCTATTAACTCAATGTTCCAATAAAATGTCTTGCTGAAAATTTTAGCTCAATGTTGGGGACTAAATGTTTCCAACAGTTTCCAATGCTTGTGAGAAGTTGTTGCTGTCCTTAGAAGCTCGTTGTTGTAATTCTTCACTTAGGTTTTTCATCCCTTTTAGAGACACGTGCTTTCGTTTTGCCACTAAGTTATTGTTCCGTTTGCCGCAGGGACATAAAATGCTTTTCAATCCGCGACGATAAGTTTGAACAAATGACAGACAAATTACTGGATTAACTATAGAAGATGAGAAAAACATTAAGTACGCTAGCCACTCAAATAATCTTACAAAGGCACAAAAACGTCTCCGGGGAAATAGGAAATGAAGTACTGTGTATGGAATGACACAAATGTAAAATAGCACTAAGATGACAACCGCCATTTGAGTAGCTTGTCTTCGCTTCTTTAAATAACGTTGTTCAGCTACAGTTGGTAAGGTGTCCGTGACGGCTTTATTTTGTCTTTTTAACGAAATTGCTATGGAAGAATATAAAATGGTTGTCACGAACAACGGAGCAATAAAACGGATGGTCACATGCAACCAGTAATATCCTTCTACAGCTTCTGTGTTGGGAAAAATCGATTGTTCATGTTTGTTTGCTATTCTACAAAACGAGTTATTACCAAGTTCAACAAGTTTCCAAGTTATCAGCAAAGGGAAATAGAAAACGCCTGCTAACACCCACGTAGAAACTATAGCTGTTGTGCGAATCTTGCTTGAAATAAGCCCCAGTTTTATTGGAAAAACCACGGCGACAAATCTATCAATTGCTATCCAGACCAAGCTTTGAGCTGAAACAAGAAGAGACACTGAGCTTGCGAAAAAAAACAACTTGCAAAAAGTTGATCCTAAGATTCCACGGACGTGCCAATGTAATGAGTCAGTCACCGACTCAGTTATTTTAACTGGGAGTACAACCAGAGGAAAACCTAAATCTGACAAGGCCATGTTGACGATGAAGTAGTTAACTGTTTTTCGTAAGTCTCGATTCTTGTAGACGATGATGATTATGAAGACGTTCCCGAATAAACTGCCCAGTAAAATAAAACAATATGCACAAAGTTCGATAATTCTCTCTGCATTCGAATCAACAAAGATACATATCGAGTCCTGATGGCCAAGTACAGTTTCATTCCCAATAAAAGTGATGGTCGTGTTGTTTCTCAATGACATGATGCTCTGCTTTGCATTTCAGAAGCGTGTTGTTGGCGCTAGAACGAAGGTCAAGCGAATGCATCCTTACCTCCGTAATAACTGACATGATTGAAAAGAAATGTTAATTTTTTTCCGGTTCGAAGTCATCAGTTAAAGATTCAATTAAGAGCAACGGAAAATCAATTTTTGCTTTCTTTGATTTCTCAAAAAGAAAGAATATTGAATTGGCGAAATAATTCATTTGGTTTTTTTTCATTTGGTATTACCATTTGGATTGTCTTCTTTTCTGTTTTCTTTTTCAAATAAATCATTTCGTTTACCTCTTAGAGAGGAAGCAATTTGACATTCCGAGAAGTAAAACGTAATTAAAACTTAACAGAAAAAGGTTTCCCTGCTGTCATTGAGCAATAGTTACGTTATGGCAGATGGAAGTTCAATTGTGAATGTAAACAGCCTTACAGCCTTTTGTAATCTGGTACAGTTGAGAACAACGGCTTTGAAATTAGAAAGCTGTCATGATGATTTAGTATAGCGGGTCGCACATTTCCGCTGTTAGCCGGGCCGTAAATCTTTCCAAATAAAATGTGGCAAGGGTTCTCCTTACCTCATATAACCTAAAACCTCGGTCCGAACTGAATCATTTCAAGGGAAACAAGGATAGTCTTGTAGAGCAGCTTGCGCGGTGCATTTCCGGTGGAATTTCGTTCTACACTGATAGTTGCCATGGACATCTCGAGCTCGCTGTGTTATCTAAACTTGATTCCATGTGGGGTTATTCATTTGTCTTAATTATTGCATGTTTACTAGAACTACTGAAAACATGTACATATACATATTCACAAACATCGATGAAGTAATAAGGCGAGAAGAACATCGTTAACTCTATATTTGATGCAACTAATAATTTTGTACACATTACATCCAAGACCAACGTTTAATCAGCTACCTGGGTGCTTTCTACTATACTAAAATTCCCAATATTTAACTGATTTCAGTGATTGTAAATTTGAACAAAAGAAGCTTTGTTTTCATCGTTAAAAAGTCCTAACTTTGAGACTTTACTGTTGAAATAACCTAGACCGTGATTAACCTGTTAATCATAAAAATTACAATTTCCTCGGTTGTGATTGGTTTAAAAAATGCCTATTTTACACTAATTCACTCGCCAACTTGTTATCGGGCAGTTTGTTATTGGACAGTTCAATAAGCCAATCACATTCAAAATTGTAGTTTAAATCAACCAATCACATTCAAAGTTGTAGTTACGTGCGTGCGTGCGTGGTGTTTTTGGCGCCTAATTAAGAAGTTTACGAAACCACGACGCTGACGCCGAGGACAACGTCGATTAAAAAATGAATTATATTTGACCTACGAATCTCGGGATACTCTTAAGTCATTTACTTTGTTTATCACCGTGAAAACTATCGCAAAACTCAATCCGGAACACAGCGATAAATTTGAAATAAAAATTTAAAAAATTAGCCGTCGTGGTTCACGTTCTCCAGACAACGCAAAATTTGGTCATTTTACGTTGTTGTTTTGCAGAGGACGGCAAAGAAATGTACCAAGAATTATAACGCACGTGCACAGCCATTGTACTGCTCATTTATTCTTTTGTTCAGTGACGTTCCCGTTGCTGCTGCCGTCGTGGTTTCGTAAACTCCCTATTGCCGGTAGGAGGCGCGGTGACCTTAGAATGTTTACATCTCCTTTGTAGGTCAGTTTTAATGCAAATTTTCCCTTTCTTTCATAACTTGGCTATTCTTCTTTTCTCGAAAATTGTAATTTTCATGATTAGTTGGTAATAAGACTTCGTGTCGTCCAATTCGGTCTTTAATCAAACTCTTGATAAACAAATCGGACTCCCTCTGTGCGGTCGTCCGATTTTGTTATCACTGGACGCTTTCTATTCGACCAAAAATTCTGGTAAGAATTTCCGGAAATTTCCATTGGCGAATGGTACAGACTTTTCCAGTGGGGAAAACGACAAGCCGCACAGTTTTGTTCGCTTGGAATTTTTCAATGACTTCGAGGTTTAAATCGCAAATATAGAAGCAAACAGAATACTGATATGTCGACATCGTGACTTTTTATAGACCACAACAGCAGGGACCTTATACAAACCACAACGGTAGCTAAAAAGTCGCAAAACAAAGGGTTTAATGAGTCGTATAATGGTTCTGCACGCGTTATAAATCTTTCCCAGCCTGAGCAAAACAAACAAATACACTACCGGGGAATTATTTTTATAAAATGTTTTCTTCACGAATTTAGCTGCAGCTAGTATTTATCGACATATAAGTGGAATGATTCTAAAATATTTCCACTTTCGAATACGCGTCGCCGTCATCCTTGCGTGAGATGCCCAACTCGCCGTGATCGTGGCCAAAAGAACTAGCGCTGAATAGAAAATCGAGAATTTGTATAATTTCCGAAAAAAACAAAAAAAAAGACAACCTCGCGAGGTATACCCAAATTTTCGAACATATTTTCCTGGAAATTTCCGTTCCATTTGATTTTCATCGTGGAATTTCCAGAATTTTGGGTTGAATGGTTCGCTTTTCGGAAATTCAAAAATTTCCGGATTTTCTGGGACCTTTCCCGGGAAATTTCCGTACCATTTGCCCCTGTTTCGAAAATTTCGGAAATTTTGGTGGAAGGGAAGGCACCAACTCTTTTGATAACAGATCGAATTGGACTCCACTCAGTCCTATTACCATTACTAAAAATAAGACATTTTAACTTGGTGCTTATCCCTCAGTATAACTAAATTTTTCTCGACATTTCTTACCGAACATTGCTCTGGTGCTCTCGCGTTTACATTTCTCGGAATTCGAACAGAGCGCCTCGTGTTCAACTGTATCTCTACAAAACAGTGTCCAATGTTTCGTTATTTAATAGTTGTTTGTGATCTTGAAAGGCTGTCGATAGCTTTCGTCATGTCGAGTTCTCATCTTCATTAGATTTATTTCTGCGCATTTCGGCGTCACATTGCCGTTCAGCTTTCTGCCACAGGTACATAAAATGTTTCTCAGTCCTGCCCACGACGACGGATTTCAGCAAATAAAAGACAGATAATTGGATTGACAGTGGAAGATAAGTAAAACGACAAACTCGACACAAAATACACTACTCTGTGAACAGCAAAGAAGGTCTCCAGTATGGAATGAAATAGAGCAAAGAGTGTGGAGTTACGCAAAGGTAAAACAAAACCACGATAGCAACCGCCATTTTGATGGCTTGTCTCTGCGTTTCTGCGTTTCTCTCGTTTCTGCGTGGCATGACGTTGTGCGTTTGAAAGGATGCCCGCGAGGGCTTTCTTCTGCAGTTTTAAGGTAATTGCTTACGCACTGCACAGAAAGGTTGTTATAACTAATGCAGCACTGATAAACAAAAAAAACTGAAACCAAACATATGCTACGTTTGCTTTCTTTTTAAAGAAAAGTGATTCCGAATTGGTCTCGGCGCAAACTGTGTCACAGTTGCCACGTACAACAAGTTTCGAAGATATAAGCAATAGAGAACTGAAAAAGATGGCACACATCCAGGTTGAGACGATGCCTATCGTTCTAATCTTGCTTGAAATAAGTCCAAGTTTGAGTGAAAAAACTACGGCGACAATCTGTCAGTTGCTATCCGCACCACGCTTTGATTTGACACAAGAAGAGACACTGAGCTTGCGAAATAAAACAACTTGCAAAAAATTGATCCCAACATTCCACTGACGTTCCAATGCAATGGGTCGGTCACCAACCTAGTTATTCAACTGGGAGTAGAATCTGTGGAAAAACTAAATCTGACAAGGCCATGTCAAGGCTCAATGGAAGAGTTAATTGTTTTTCGTAAATCTGGATTCTTGTAGACGATGATGATTATGAAGACGTTCCCGAATAAACTGCCCAGTAAAATAAAACAATATTCCCAGAGTTCAATAATTCACTCTGCATTCGAATCAACAAAGATGCGTGTGGAGTTTTGCAGGCCAAGCGCACGTTGGTTGCGAATGGCGGAAATCGTCGAATTCGATGTTAGTAACATGGTCTGAGGCTTTCCTTTTCAAAAAGGCTACCTTGCTGTGGATGCTAACGCTTTAGAAGCACAACTCTTAATGCATTAAGACACCTGCTAATACAGTTTATTTAAAATGATATGCAATTTTGCTGGTTTGAAAAGCTTTCCTCATCATATTGAAGCTTAGAATGTATTCTCCGCGCGCCCTGATTGGCTAAAAATCTTTTTAAGAACACGACACAAGGGAGGGGCCTTGCCCTCGTCCCTTTTGATTTCTTTATTGCTTAAGGCAGCTGGTTTACAAAAGATAATAATTACTCAGAACTCAAAAAGACTGAAATGCCGAAAATATCTCATCTCTGTCTGCCCATGTATTTCATCTTCACGGATAAAAAGAAAAAGCATGTAGAACCAGGCTTTTAAACTCCATACCTTTTAATTGCCTCACTAAATAAAATTAATGAGGAGCAAGAAAAATTCCACTGACTTGAACAGGAAAGTCAGCGGAAAAACCAAATCCGATACACCCATGGTTGCTATGAAATAGTTAATTCAATGTTTGAATCGATAAGAATTTTGAGGATGTTCCCATTTCGCTCCTTTTAAACCAGCTGGTTTACAAAAGATAACTATTACTGAGGACTTCAACACTGTAAAATATAATGAACACAGAATATAAAACAAAAGTTTAGTGGCCACAACTCACAAATTAAATTTTCCCAGCTCATTCGGTCCATCAATGAAACACAATTGCACAGTTAAGACAAATAACGTTTAGGTACGGGTTAAAGATTCTTTCTTTACCCAAACCAGCTGGTTGACAAAAGACAATAGTTACTGAAGACTTCATACATGCAAACTAAATAAAATGGTAAATAACTCATTTCGGGCCGCTCAGCTTCTGAACAGATAAAACAAATAACCGTTCGGTCCTTTCAAATAACATAAAGTCTGGTTTCTTCCCAAAATATTTGATAAGTTTGCGGCAACTAAACTACAGACAGAGTAAGAAATATCAATGAATTGTTATTTTTTTTTATATAAACCCTTTTTCTAAAGAGTTACTATACTTAAATATCAGTTTCCTACTTTTATTCGAACAGTAAATTTCCTTGGCATTTATGAGAGGACTGCAAATTCAGCCGGATCTCTGATGTATATTAATTTCTCGCTTGGGCTTTTTTCTTTCTTTTTTTTCTTGCGGTTTTGTTTTCTAGCAATAACGTATTTAGCGGGTCTGGATGGGGGTGCCGGAGTGTTAGTAATCTGTGATATTCTCCGATTTTTCGGTTATCAGTTAAAATTTCAACCTATTTCTCAGCTCTCAGCAAATTTTGCAATAATTTTTACAATAATTCTGAAGAATAAATTGCTAAGACGTTAAATTTGGACTGTTCTCAAATATTCTTTGTATTTTTTGTGTCATCCATGGTTTGCAAGCAGAAAAAGCAACATATTGTTAAGAAACATTTTTGTTGGTCCACGTGCCAAACACATCCCGGGCAGCTGTTGAAATATCCTCACTTATTTCATAACATGCTCTTTATAATAATAAAACATACTCACACTGAAAATTGAATAAAATCAAATACAATACTCAACGTCCTGAAAAGGTACCGCTTTCTAAACCCTTCACCCCACTACGAACAATTTACGCGATTAGAAAGAGAGTGTGTGGAAATCTTAACCAAATGAAAATCTTCAGCTGCTAAGATATTTCACAAATGATTGTTCAGGGCAGAGACTCTTTAGTACTGATTCGAGCAAAAAACTGAACCTTTTTTTATTACATCCAATACTGCAATCATATTCGAAAACGTTGAATACAAACAAATTATAATTTTTTAAACTCTGAAGAGAAAAACTCACTTCCATATGTCGTATTTGAGCAAAAAACTGAAGCAATGTTTTACTCTTTGTTAAGTTTAATATTTCATTCGTTTTCGAAAACGTTGGATATAATATCTCACTTTCGTATGTGAGGTTCTGTCATTACTCGAGTACTGTTCTACAAAATAATCAAAAGCCAGGCGTTTGATTTCATTTTTATCAAACAGACCTTTCTTCGAGCTTTGAAAAGATGCTAAAAATAATGGAAATGCTTTTCAAGCTGCTCATGCTAAAGAGATTGATCAACATCTCTTTTCTCCCGAAAATGTTAATAGATTGCCAAGCAAGCAAGTGGTGAGAATAAAGAAAATCATCAACTAAGGATATTACTTTGTAGCCTGCGTAGCTGGCGGTTTAGTTGGTTGGGGTATAGGACCGTATAGCGAGTGATCTGCGAAAACGAGCAGCGCAGCTTCGGACTGGCCTGTGGGGAAAAATGAAAAAAACTGCCTGCCTGGATTCGCTGCCTTTTTGATTGCCGTCCCTCTGCACATTTTGACAATCTGTTGACTGGTTTTGATCGCGTTGCGAAAATGAGAAGGGGAATCCTCCTCCAAGTGAAATTGGAAAATCAAAACAAATTTCGATGGCGATGAAGGGCGATACGCCGAAAAGCCTGTCGAGGAAAGGAAATAAAAAAGGGTTTTACAATTGTCCGTTAAATATTTAACGCGGTGTAATTTCAGGAGGCCTCTTACGCTTCGACCCAAAAACCATTTCAAGCTGGTTTTCAAGTGCGAAGGATTTCAAAATGAGATCGGCCGGCTTTAGTGCGCTAAGTACTCGAAGATTGGTCTGAAAGTCGACAGATCAGACACGTTTCTGTTTTTGCTATGCTTGTGGAAGAAAAATACGGAACGCATTTTAGCGTTACAATTCCATTCGTGCGAATCTGTAACTGGAAAGAGAATGAAACCACCTCAAACGAAGTCGACGATGACCGTTTCTCACTCTTGCTTTAGATTGATTTAGAACTGTGTCTACGTTTTTGCGAGGCATATTAGCTATCAAATACTCAGGCTCGATGCTCTTGCTTTTCACACTAAGATTTTCGTTGTCCCTTGGAGTTCTCCCTTGGGAGATAAACAAAAAATTTGATTGACGTGTTAGCGTTCCGATCAAATGAGAACGGCCCGTTCTCCAGCGCACGGCACCAATAAAATAGGCAGGGAATCCGGAAAGGTGGTTTCTCGTTTCTCCTGGCACCAGGCTCCTCGCGGCATTGCCGCTCTCACCCTACCCCAACTAAACCGCCAGCTACCCAGGCTAATTACATTGATGTACCAGACAAAAAGTCAATTCGCGGGCTAACCGAGAATCGATGTATTAATTTATCGGAGGAAATTTTAAAGAGGAAAATTAATCACATGACGAGGGAATTCCGCGTTAAATTTAACTCGAAAAACCGATTTTTACAATAACTGCTGATTGGCTCATTTTTATCATCAATAAGAGTGCGGACGGATAAAATTTTAATTTATGCAAGCTTTCAAGCTTAACTTTCAGCTCTCAAACTGTCAACTTTTTAAACCAATGAGATTTTATGGACTTTTTTAAATAGCCAATCAAAAAGCGAAAAAAGCTATTGACAATGTGCGCGCCATTTTGAATAAAATTCAACTATCTTTGTTTTCGGCAAGTTTACGGCGTCTTTTCTCCTCATTTACTCCCGGCATTTTGACCATTTTGGGGTCTTGTCATCGTAAAAAAACAAATTGACGTCAGTTATTTATGCGTCTGTCCTCTTATCGATGATAAATTTCGTCATAACATTGTCAAAGTTTACTGCGGAACCACTTTGACCATGTTATGACGCAATTTATCATCAGCAAGAGGACAGACGCATAAAAATCTGACGTCAATTTGTTAAATCGCACAATTCGCGAAGCGATGAACCGGCGATATCGGTTTTCAAGTGAAAATTAACGTGGAATTTACGAGTCAGGGTATGATTTTTTCTTGAATCGCATAGCCTTCTTTTTAAATGAAAGAAAACCCCGTTTTGTTTACGTCTGTGTGAATGTTGCAATATCCAACGGGTCTCGCTTTTAAGTGTAGCAGTTCCACGCTGAATACCTCGCCTAGGTAACCAATCAGGGTGCGAGAATTCTCCGAGCTATGCACCTTTATATTGAACTAGTTTATTCGGTCCTCATTGAGGAATATTGGCCTCGTACGCGTACTTTTTTGGATATTTATGGACCAAGCCGCAGCAACAACAACAACAACTCCACCAGTCTTTCTATATAATATTCATTTCGTATATATGGAGTTGCTGGAATCTTAGTTATCGGTTAAATTTTCGACAATTTGACAGCTATCAGAGCAGTCAATCTCTTAACTGTAAGTCATTTTCAGCTAACAGTTAAAATTTTGACCAATAGACCTCGTTTAATTTATCAATATTCCAACATGCCTCAGAGGCATTTAGGACAAACTTCTATATTTAGGGGTTCTCTTCGTACCCGATTATCTTTTGGGAATTGAGGGACAAACAAAACTTTAAAAGATTGCAATTTAAAATGGTGGATTCCAAATTGTGGCCGTTTGGAGATACATGAAGTAATTCGCGTCATATATTAATTTAGAAAACAGTTCATTTACACGTTTAGGGCATATTAGTAACTTTAATGCGACAGCATAATTCCTCAGGTGTTTTGTAGATCGAGCTGAATCGAGGATATTATAAATATTAACCATTTTTCTACATGTTTGTACAAATAATTGTCCTCAGCTAGGTTTTTCAAATCGAATCTGTCAAAATATAATGAGAAAGATTTCAACGGCCTGCGAGAGGTTGAACCCAAAATGTCGTGAGAACGGTGTTAAGAGGTTGATCTGAAAAGTGCTGAACGCAAAATTGAACCTTAAGGTAAACAGATCGCATATTTTAATGCGTAATCCTAACTTCTGGATTTGCGTTACAGCAAACAGCCAATGTTTGCGTTTTTACTTTTTTTTTTCTCAGAAAAAAACCTATGAAAATTAAATCAACAAAAGCTTCGCTAAAGAGAAATGGCCATTAGCTCATATTAGAGAAACTCTAATCGGCTTCGACTCCAAAGTTTCTTTTACGTTTGGAGGCGTGTTTTTCTCAGTATGGATTTTGGGTCTTTGCATTGTAAGGTCAATGTACATTAGAGGACAAGTTGCGAGGTCGTGGAGCTGGAGGAAGTCCCTTTATATGTACGCATAGGACGACGAAGGAGATGGAGCTGGCTTGGCCATACACTTCGCAAACCACCTAGTAGCATTGGCCGTCAAGCCCTGAACTGGAACCCCCAAGGTCAAAGAAAGAGAGGGAGACCACGGAACACCTGGCGGCGGGAGCTTGAAAAGGACATTAAAAGGACTGGACACGCATGGAAACATCTTGAAAGGATAGCTCAGGACAGAGGAGACTGGAGAGTTGTTATTGGTGGCCTATGCCCCGGGAGGAGTAAAGGGCCAAAGTAAGTAAATAATAGGACGCATGCTGAAGGAGAAGGAGATGGAGCTGGCTTGGCCATACACTTCGCAAACCACCTAGTAGCATTGGCCGTCAAGCCCTGAACTGGAACCCCCAAGGTCAAAGAAAGAGAGGGAGACCACGGAACACCTGGCGGCGGGAGCTTGAAAAGGACATTAAAAGGACTGGACACGCATGGAAACATCTTGAAAGGATAGCTCAGGACAGAGGAGACTGGAGAGTTGTTATTGGTGGCCTATGCCCCGGGAGGAGTAAAGGGCCAAAGTAAGTAACTAATAGGACGCATGCTGAAAGGAAAGTACGCAGGCTGGTGCACACGTAGCGGAATGAGGCATAAAAAGGTGTTGCAGCGGGGACAGTTTGCAAGAACAGTGCCTACGATGCGACATTGAAAATTGAAGTCCCCGCTTTGTAATGCACGAGTTCAATCCAGCTGCATTCCATGCAACATGTTGCAACGACAGGTTTTCCCCCCCGGGCGTGTCACACGAGGAAGACTGTCACTACAACATGTCCCCACTGGATGTCCCCAAAACATGTCCCCTGATGTGTATCAATTTTTTTTGGCAATTGGCATCGTCGGTTTTTTGTTTAATTATTTTTTTTTTTTTCCGGCATCATGTAAAGTTCCCTCTCTCAAATTATCATTTGCTTTTGCAATCATGAAAAAAATTTTCCCGCAGCACTCTTTTACTTGTAATGATAATTTAAAGTCCTGGTTATACAAACTAATTTGTAAAATGCTATGAAAAAAAGCTAGATATAAATTGTTTGAGCTACGGAGGAAATTCGTCATCGAGACAGCGGGCAAAATAGAAGCCTTAAGAATATAGAGTATAGTTTCTTTAATATTGCTCTTTTCTCTTTGGGAAAAGAACGTTGACGAGATATAAAGGCAGCAGGAGAAAATGGCTTGTCAATTGGAAAACCTGCTAGCATTGAGTCAAATCAAGAGATTATAAAGGTTTAGAGCGTGAATACCACATTTAGGTCTTCTACTCAAGATAATCCCTGTTAAGTTATTTTTAGACATGGTACCGCGCGGTGCATGGATGTTTTCGTGGAGACCACAGATGGAGGAGACGTAGAAACAACAACACATTGTCAAATTTTGCGTGTCTTGGTGTCCGATCTCGTTTCGGGTTCAAAACTAACTTCGATTTATTTTTTTCGTTCAGTGGTACCATGCATGAAGACCTGAGCACAATATGAATATCGTTGAAAGATTCTAAAGTAGTTGTTGTGTGGTGTGTGATGCGATCGAACACTAAGAAAATTTAACATAACCGGAAGTAGATTTTGAGCCCAATCGCGAAATCGTTTTTTCGGAAAATTCCTCCCAAGAAACTGTATTAGCAGAAACTAACAATGGTCTGTTTGTTTTCTAGCTAGGGCCAGTCTATGGGCAAAATATGAGCAAAATCGATTTTTTGACTTGTGCCGGTGTTTAGTCTATGTTTATAGGCAGTGGCTCTTAATACAGCCTTGGACGTCGCGCAAGATTATTTTACTAATCTCGGATTTTTATCTCATTTTGATCACTTTGCAGTGTTATAGCTTTTTGTAGTTTTGTCTGAGAAGACGCTCTCACGAGATATTTAGACCACAAAAATCGCAAAAAACCGTTCCTTGATTAGATTTTGAAAATCATGTCTGCATAAACTGTCGAGAGAATGGATTAAAAAGAATCCAACTGGAACGTGCTTTAAGTAAAATTTAAACTTAAGGTAAACAGGTGATATATTTAAATACGTAATCTTTGATTTGGATCTGCGTTGAAGCAAACAGCCAATATGCCTTTTCTTTCCGATTAAAGAAGCCAACGAACATTAAATCAATAAAACCTGTGCAAAAACAAAATAGCCATTAGTGTGTACACTCTTACTCTTTTTTATAAGAACATCTTTTAAAGGATATTGAGGCTGAAATTAGCGACATTTTAGGAATATTTTAATGAAGAATAAACCCGTTCCTGAGACTTTGAAAAGAATATAGTTTAGTGCCTAAAATTTATAAATACAATACAATTATATGTTTTTAACTAAACCTAATGAAATTTTTCCTTTCTTTAAACAGAAAAACTAGCTAAAAAACAACAAAAACAGCACTAGCCGTATGTTCGATACTTATAACATATCTGCAAGAAGTTAGTTTTTGCGAACATACCTGATACGCACGTCATACCTTTTGACACCAAAACTATTTCGAAAGCAGAAATGTCATGCGCTATAATCTCAGAATATTCACTGGAATATTTTCGGCCTACAATCGGCAGAAAAATAAGAATATTCAGCCTCGGCCGGAAAAACAATATTCGTACATAAAAACAGTGTATTCAGAGAAACGCATATCATGCTCGACTCCCTAATTGGTTCTTTAGTTAGAAGGCATTTTGTTGTTTTTGTTTTCTGATGGGATGGTCGCAAATTTTCTTCAAGTCACATTGCTTTGTCATTTATGATTGTAATCTTCCCTTGAGTACAATTAAGTCAAACGACGAGACAATGGACAATTTTCGATATATTAAAATTCAGCCTGGTAGCGAGGCCTAGAGGACACAAACAAAGAAACTTGAATGACCATGTTTATTCATTCCTTTTGCTTGTGTCCTCAAGGTCTCAATATCAAGCGTAATTTTTAATATATCGAAAGTGGCCTTTCGACATTTGCATTTTCAATTTAAAGTTAATTTTTAAGATCTGGTCATATCAACGTATTTTTAAAATGCTATGAATAAAACCTAACAATTCGTGAAATAATAATTATTAGTAATAAGAATTTATTTCTTATATAGCGCTATTTATAAGAAGAATAACTTCACATTTTTCAATTAAAAGACAGATGGTAAAATAAAACCTTCAAAACTTGCTGAGTCAAGGTGAACATATGGTATATTTAGATATATCATTTTGTATTCTGGATTTGCGATAAAACAAATTGCCAACAGGCCTTTTCTTTCTGAGGAAGGAAGTCTACGAAAATGAAATCAACAAAACCTTTGCAAAAAGCAAAATAGCATATCGCACATCGGCCTCGACTCCTTAATGGTTCTTTTGTTAGAGGTGTTTTGGTGTTTTTTGATTCTGATGGGATTGTTGCAAAATGCCTTGAGCTCATTTTCCTTTGTCATTTACGATTGTAATCTTTCCTTTCTTCAGTCATGATAAAAGATTCCCCAAACACTCTTTTAAGACCTTGTTATATTCAAACTAATTTTTAAAATGCTATAAAAAAACCTTTACAAAGTAATTTGTTTGATTGAAGAGGAACTTCATCTTTTTCAAGTAAATGACGGGTCATTCCTCGATATAGCTTTGGTGTTTTTTGATTCTGATGGGATTGTTGCAAAATGCCTTGAGCTCATTTTCCTTTGTCATTTACGATTGTAATCTTTCCTTTCTTCAGTCATGATAAAAGATTCCCCGAAACACTCTTTTAAGACCTTGTTATTCAAACTAATTTTTAAAATGCTATAAAAAAACCTTTACAAAATAATTTGTTTGAATGAAGAGGAACTTCATCTTTTCCAAGTAAATGACAGGTCATTCCTCGATACAGCTGAAAAACTAAAAAACTTAAATATACGGATTATAGTGTCTTAAATATTGGTCCTTTCTGACCGGGAAAAAAACTTTGGGCGGAAGCGTCAGGGTGACAAAACAAATACCTAATTAATTGCCAAACCTTCTGCAAGCACTTCGCTACCTACAAGTTTGAGGTAGGACAAAATATCTTGTCATTTCGCTTATTGCCTTAAGGTTCATAATCTTCAAGAATCATGGATCAAGGGCTCTACGAGATGATACAAGAAATAACTTGTACATCGTCCCTACATGGAAATCACTATATGTACTCACTAACAGCTTTAAATGTGATGTTGGCCATCACAGCATCTCTTGGAAACGCCCTGATCCTTGTTGCCCTTCGAAAGGATTCCTCGCTTCATCCGCCATCAAAACTCATGTTTCGATGCTTAACAGTTTCGGATCTCTGTGTTGGTCTTTTCTCCCAACCATTTTATGTCATTCAGCTTATGTCGATAACAAACAAGCAAGAAAAACTTTGCTACACCATGGTAAGCATCAACGCATTCACCAGTCAGTTTTTTTGCGGAGTGTCGTTGTTTACATTAACTGCAATAAGTGTAGATAGACTTGTTGCACTGCGTTTAGGATTAAGGTTCACCCAAGTCTGGCAAGTGATAACCTTGAGGAGAACACGAGTGATCATGATCATGATTTGGATTCTAAACATTTCTGTGCTCTGTTTAAAACGATTTTGGATGCCTGATTTAATCTCTAGGGTGATTTATGCATTGATTTACATTTCTCTGGCTATGGCAGCTTTGTCTTACTTCAAGATCTATGTAACGCTTCGTCGTCATCGCGTTCAACTGCGAGCTGTTGCTCAGCAAGGCAAACCAAACAGAGGAGGAATGAGTCCTCTGAACATAAAACGATACAGAAAGACGGTGTCCGTGGGACTGTGTGTACAGTTAGTGTTAGTAGCTTGTTACCTTCCTTATGCCATAGCTGTTGCTGTGGCGCATGCCAGAGGCTATTCGCCATCCTATAACCTTGCTGTGAGAATAACAATCTCTCTCGTATTGTTAAACTCATCTCTGAACCCGATTCTCTACTGCTGGAGGGTCAGAGGTGTACGAAAGGCAGTGAAGGACACAATCAAACAGTGGTTTAAGTGCTCTAGGTAGAGAACATGGCTTTCGTAAAACTTTCAGGTGCAGATAATGGTTGCAATACCCTCTGTAGGGTGTCCAGGTTACGGTATTCAAGAAATGGTAAACATATTCTATTCCTTGATCGCATATCTGTACAGCATTGGGTGATATATCTGCATGCATTGCACGAAAATGCGACTGTTTTAAATATCTTCTCAAAAAGTGTAACTCCTAACAACACCAATTATTATTTGATGCATTTTTTCCCTTCCTTTTCATTGGCCGAGAGCCAACCACATGACCTACAAATAACTGCCTACAAATAATGGTCTGCTCATACGTAGTACCTTCTAAATGTTTTTTGCTGCGAATAATATTTTGCTCATATTTTCAAGTGCGTATCATGGTAGCAATGTCCTCTGTATGGTGTCCAGAGGTGCTTACCATTTAGCAAAAAAAACCCCGGAAATTTCGGTTGAAAGTCAAATGGAACAGTGATTTCCCGGAAAATCCGTTCGGGAATTGTAGACTACCTTCAGAGGTAGTCCTCATCTTTCGTTCGGAACGGAACGGCGGAAATTTCCTTACCGTTTGGTAAATTTTCCAGTTTCCAGTCTCTCATCAGCCGAAAACAATTACGAGAAATCGAATTGCAAATGGTAAGCGCCATCTCGTTCGGTTGGTTTGCTGATTTTGAAAAAAACTCTTTCCATTATTCAACGGTCATCCCAACCGGTTTATTCTGACAAATAGTAAGCACCCCAGCTTTCGTTATTTACGAAATGGTAAGCATATCCGATTCTTTGCTGATATTTTGCATGCAGTGCCAGAGGACTGTAGCGCAAGAAAGCGATCGCTTGAGAAGTGATTCTGCTAAAATGAACAAAGAGCTTAGCGGTTTACGTTCCTCCCTCGATGGACAAGCCCAATACACGCGACGCGAATGTCTCGAAATAAGAGGAGTCCCCGTGACAACTGGAGAGGATAAAAACGAAATTGTTAAGAAAAGTGGAGCCTTGATTGAGGTCAATATTAATGATACAGATATTTCGATCAGCCATAGGATTCCTTAATCTAACAGTGGAGAATCAGGGTCTACTCCAATTCGACATCCCGCCATAGTGGTCAAATTTACCAATCGAAGGATTCGGGACCGTTTCTACAAAGCTAGACCAAAGTTGAAAAGCTATCGCGACATTGGCCTGGGGCGCTACCGTGAGCACAATATCTTTATCCAAGAAAACCTAACGGAAGCGAAAAGAAAGTTGTTGAGGAACTGTCTCAAGTTTCGCAAGGAACAGAATTACAAGTTTATCTGGACATATTATGGAGCGAAATATTTGAGGCGTAATGAGCACACACCAGCGTCACGTATTACATCAGTTGGGGATTTGGAAAAACTGCAACCACGATGACCAATATCTGAATCAACCAGTGCAGCAACTACTGAGGCATCTGCCTCGCCAAGCTAAGTGCAAGAAAGCTAAGACTAGATAGTGGTAGATACCCATGTGCTATCTGTGATAAGTCAATTAGGAGTAACGGGAGGAAACTGATATGTAGTCTGTGTAATCTTTGTTATCACTTTAATTGCACATCCCTTACTCTAGTTGATTACAAGTACTTTAAGTCGGTCCAGTAGCCTTGGGTGGACCTGCCAGATATGCAGCCAGTCAACTTTTCCAATTGAAGATAATGAACTTGTTAAGCTGTCCTATAATTCCAATTTAAGCTGCTTGTGCTCAAAGAATAGTGTAAATGCTATTCTGGAAGATTTACCAGTGTTACAGACTATATCTAATTATGGTAATATTCCACAGTTATCTAATTCTGACCCTGAATCCAACACACCGTCCAAAGTTAATTTTAATTGCTTTGATATACATAAATTTCACTGTTCACCTGAAATTAATAGTTGCTCAAACAAGGAATTTTCACTCCTCAATTGTAATATAAGAAGTATCCAGGCAAACTTTGATAACCTAGAACAGTTCCTTAATGATTTGAATTATCCTTTCAACATTATAAGTCTGTCGGAGACATGGATTAATAGATCTAATGAAAAAATCTCTAATCTTGATCTGCCTAGTTATTCATTCCTCTCTCAACCCACTACACAAAGGGCAGGTGGAGTTGGTATGTATATTAAGAAAGGTAGTCAATTGACCTTACTTCTGGCACCGATGAAAGTGAAATGTTATGGGTTGAAATCGAGAGTGACTTAAACAGCAATATGATATGTGGTGTAGTATACCGACATCCTTCTTCCAATCTTGAAACATTTCTAAATAAGTTTTACCCGGTTATTGGCAAAATCAAACAAGAGAGGAAACTCTGCTTAATATCTGGTGACTTTAATATTTATCGTTTGAACTTCGATAAACATCCCTTAACTGAGGATTTTATTAATATTCTGGGTTCTTTTTTTTCTAGAGCCCCACATACTGAAACCTACAAGAATTACCAATCATTCCTCTACACTGATTGATAATATATTCTTTAATTCTATCGAATATCAAACAGTCAGTGGGAATTTATTACATGATCTAACAGACCATTTGCCTAATTTTCTCATCATCGAGAGTTTTGCTTTTTCAATACATAAAGAGAAAAGCTTTAGACGAGATTATTCTAGTTATAATGAAGAAGCTTTATTAAGTGAATTTAGATCCATTGATTGACTTGTCTAATTTATTTCATGGACTATCAGATACTACTGAAATGTTTGATAAGTTTTATACGAAAGTAAACAATATCAGTAATAGTCATTTACCCTTAAAGTCACTCACCCGAAAGGAATCCAAATTCCAAGCAAAGCCCTGGATTATATTACTCCGGGATTAAAGGTATCTATTATGAATAAAAATAGGTTGTACACGCACTATCTGAAAACACGTACATGTTACAGCCATACCAAACTTAAGTGTTATCGAAACAAATTAAATCATCTACTCAAACTAAGTAAAACCAATTATTATAAAGAATATTTCATGATCAACAAGGCAAAAACAAAAGAAATTTGGAAAGTTATGAAGCAACTTATATGTCTGAAGTCCAAAGGTTCCACCTCGCCTAGTAAATTAATTATTAACGAACATGAGATTACTAATGATAAAGCCATTGCTGATCAACTGAATAAGTTTTTCTCTAATATTGGAAAAAACTTGGCATCAACTGTACCAAAACCTAATCTACCATTTAATTGTTATTTAGATAAACCCCAGGCCTCTAGTTTTTTCTTATCACCTACCACCTCAACAGAGATTGAAAATATAATTATGTCCCTAAGTTCAACCAAGGCTTCTGGCCCATTTAGTATTTCAACCTCCCTTCTTAAGACTTTAAAAGGCATTTTATCAATCCCTCTTCCGCTGCTTTTCAATTGTTCATTTTCTACTGGTTTGGTGCCTGATCAATTTAAAGTAGCCAGAGTAGTTCCAATTCACAAAAAAGGGTTATTTAGTCTCCAATTATAGACCTATTTCATTGCTCTCCATATTTCATAAATTAATTGAAAAATTAATGTATAATAGGACTATTAGCTATCTCGAGAAAGTTTCTATTCTACTCAATAATCAGTTTGGCTTTAGATCAAAACATTCAACCACGCTCTTTTCCTCTTGACCGATAAGATACAAAGATCAATTGATAATGGCAGCTGCTCTTGTGGAATCTTCTTAGATCTATGTAAAGTATTTGATACAGTTGACCATAAAATTTTATTTGCCAAGTTGGAGTATTATGGCATACGAGTTGTTCCAAATGATTGGTTTGTTTCTTATTTAAGTAAGAGAAGACAGTTTGTTTCTTTGTTTGATACTAATTCTGATTACCAACGTGTTACATGTGGAGTACCTCAGGAGTCAGTGCTTGGCCCACTTCGTTTTCTTTTATATATAAATGATATGCCTAGATGCTTCAATATCTTAGAAATTTACCTTTTTGCTGATGATACAAACTTGTTTCTTAATAATCCTAGCATTCTAAATTTAAAAACCAACTTAAGTGTAGAACTAGGAAAGGTAAGCCAGTGGTTATATGCTAACAAATTATCTCTGAACATTGAAAAAACCAGCTTTGTGGTATTTCATTCTCCGCAAAGAAGAATAGCTCATAAGTTGAATCTTAGTATCTCCAATATGTCTGTGAAATCTGATAATCAAGTTAAATATTTAGGACTCATTTTTGATTCCAGTTTGAACTGGAAACTATACTTACACGAATTGAGCAAGAAGGTTTCTAGAGGTATTGGAGTACTATCTAAAATTAGATATTATGTAAATAGAAACATATTACATCAATTATATTATTTAATTATCTACCCCTTCCTCACCTATGGTTTATCAATTTGGGGCAATACTTATAGTGCTACTCTTAAACCCTTAATAACTTTTCAAAAGAGAGCTATACGTACTATAACTTTTTCAAAACCAGATGAACACTCTGAGCCTCTTTTTAAGGAATTAGAGATCTTTAAATTGACTGATCTTGTTACCCTTCACAATGCACTCCTCATGTATCACTATTACTATAATCTTCTTCCATCTTCCTTTAAAAATTTCTTTCAAACAGTAGCATCTGTACACTCATACAATACTAGGCTTGCTTCTAAATCAACCTATTACATCAATACCATCAAAACAAACTATGGTAAATTCAACAGTTTGGAATCACCTTGACGGAAGCATTAAACACCTCCCCCTTAAAACGTTTAAAAACAAAGTCAAGCTAAATATCTTAAGTCTTACTGTTCATGAATTTTCAACTGGTATTATTTATTTATTTATATATATTTATTTATTTTTTATTTATCTATTTATTTATTTTTTCCTTTCTTCTCTTTTTATTGACTAATTAATTGCTTTCATCAAGCTTTAGTGCCAACCTACCTCCTGTACTTAAACATTACTTAGTTTAACTCAGCTCGATTAGCTTTTTAGTTATCCTGAGTAAACATTATCTCTTTCTTGTATTAATATATTATATTGTAAAGTTTAAGGTTTTTTTTTTATTTGGTAATAAAGCTTGTTGTTGTTGTTGTTATTGTTGTCGTTTTTCCAAAGTTTTGAAGGAACATTTTGGTGCCAATGGATAATTAAATTTCTGAAAAGTCAAAATGAAGGACGTTTACGGTTTCTTGACATTTTAAAAAGTTGAATTTCTTGAAAAAACTGATGCGCGCGCACACAACTTCAATTTCAAATGACAATTCAATCCCAACGATCTTTTTCAGGCGCAAAGTTTAATAATACGTCAAGAAATAATTGGAAACCGTTATTTGAAGTAAATTTTAGTAAGAATTCTACTAAAACAATTAGATTATTCTCTTTCGATTTCTATGAGTGATAGTTGATTCGGCCTTCGGCCTCATCAACTATCACCTCACGGAAGTCTTGAGCTCATAATCTTATTGTTAATTAGCAGACAATATTACACACTAACTAATAGTTTCTGTTTCACGGGTTAAGTAGAACCACTCTGAGAACCTAGCTTACTTTATCTTAAGCAATTTAAAGACATTATATACTCATTTGTAAAGAATTAACAGGTTATGTTACCGTGAGGTTAATTCATATGTGTATAGTGGCTTTTGAAGGTAGCAAAATATCAAAGAGGTATAATGAAAGGAAAATAAACCCAAGTGTACACCACTGAGGAAGATTTTCACTCACGAGTGACATATTTAACGTTTGTCATGCTGGTCCTATAATATTTCCGCCAATTAATATCATTGAACGGTGTTGTCACTTAATGTTACTTACACATGCGTCGAAATTAAAACGGCATTACATTTTGACATTTACGCTTCTTTTCTTCCGTGATTTAAAGATGATTTCCAGTCCGTACTGCGCACACTCGAGAGTTTGTTTGCGTTTTTTGTTTTGTTACATGTAAGACATTACAAAGTGTAAACATTTCGCAACTACTGACATGAATTAAATTCAAAGTTTCAAAACAACTGGCGTTAGGGTTGCAAAGCGGTCGAAACTTTATGCTTCGTTCTTTCTCATATCACTTGATGAAACAACTTCGCAGCTGTAAAAATCAATGAAGCTGTCGGAAAGAGAATTAAAAAGGCCCCAAAGATAAAGTATGTGGTTCGTAACGAATAACATCGATTCGCATTCCATTGGGTGAGCCGTTATGTTTATCAACATTAGGGTGCTGAGACTGCGCAGCAAGGACTGGAAATCATCTTTAACTCGTTCAATATTTACTCTAGTGTCATAAAGTTTAGCAACTCAATCTAAAATTTATTGGGTAATAATCTGGTCTGGCGTTTAGTTTTTAACTAAAAGGCGTTACTAGTACGTTTTCCACAGTTTGAATTTTCTTGTTTCTATTGAAAGTGTTTACGTTCTTTCGGTAACTACTTTGTTTGGATCATTTTAGTAACTTTCATAATTATTAATTGCTCTTGAGTCAGTCTTTGTGGTTTTCTCACTTTATCTGAAAAAAAAAAAAAACAACCAAGGCAAAACAAAACAAAACAAAACAAAACAAAACAAAACTAACACAAACATCAGAAAAAAAGACATCTAAGATTGTGGATTTCAAATGGTGGCTGTTTGGAGATGCATGAAGTAATTCGCGTCATATATTTATTTAGAAAACAGTTCATTTACAAGTTTAGGGCATATTAGTAACTTTAAAGCAACAACATAATTTCTCAGGTGTTTTGTAGATCGAGCTGAATCGAGGATATTATAAATATTAACCATATTCATTATAAATATTAACCATATTAACGGTGTAAAGAGGTTCATCTGAAAAGTGCTGAACGCAAAATTTAACCTCAAGGTAAACACATCGCATAATTTAATGCGTAATCCTAACTTCTGGATTTGCGTTAAAGCAAACAGCCAATGTTTGCGTTTTCACTTTTTTTCTCTAAAAAGAAACCTATGAACATTAAATCAACAAAAGCTTCGCCTAAAGAGAAATGGCCATTAGCACAAATTAGAGAAACTCTAATCGGCTTCGACTCCAAAATTGCTTTTGCGTTTGGAGGCGTGTTTTTCTCAGTATGGATTTTGGGTATTTGCATTGTAAGGTCAATGTTCCTTAGAGGACATGTTACGGGGTCGTGGAGCTGGAGGAAGTCCCTTTATAGCGGTGCTCTGGCGGCCCGAAGGGCCGCCAGGCGGAACCCCATGCCCATAAAGGAAAGAAAAGGAAACCCATGAGTTGATTTCTCATGGTTATCATGACTAGCGGTATTGTTCGTGGGCACGTACGCACGACGGCGACGGCGAGGACGATGACGGAGTCGCGCAACATGGCGGTCATACTCCAAATAATAATATACATGAAAAAATTACTCGATTCTGATTGGCTAAAAGCAATGCAGTTCAAGTGTAACACCAGTGCAAATTACAAATCATAATTCTGGATTATGATTGGCTGAAAGATAACAGGAAATTTTCTAAACCAATGATATCACGTGAAATGATGACGAGAGTTTTGTGCGGAAACTTTGAAAAAAGGTTCCTCGAATGAGAAAAAACGGCTTCAAGAAAGATCTTCCGGCACTTCCTCCAGGCGAATATTTTTCATGTTTATATTATTAATAAGTAATCATACGGTTTTTCTCGTTCAATTTGGAATTAATTTGCACTTGTAAGTTTTTCAAGAAGCTGAAATTGCATTCGCCGAAGCGGCTCGTACAATTTCAGCTTTTTGAAAAACTCACTCATGCAAATTAATTCGAAATTGAACTCGAAACCGTATGATTACCTATACTAATAGGTTGACAGAGACATGCAGCCTTGGTTTACCGTACGATCTTTGATATTGGACATTCATGTTATGATCAATTGACACCTGTCAAAACAAGATATCCGCTGAGCAGTATCACGTGACTATACCGCGGGCTCAAGTTTACAGGTCATCGAGATCACATGTATTTTTTGAAGGTGACCGCTGACAAAGTGCTGGTTTTTGATCGGATCGCGGGCTCAGGTCAGCTTACCCTGTTGAAAACAGGGCAGGATTGTTCGGAAGGCGGTTAATAACGTTAACCCAGGATTAAAAGTTAACCGACTATAACTTTTTCTTCTATACAAATGTTTTTTGCTGCTTTGTTTTGTGTATATGGTGATTATTAAAACTCAAAACAGAAAGCCAAACAATATACAGAAAACCTCCCCGCAAAGTTACATGAAATCAAAATTCTACCTTTTCTTGGGTTAGCTTAATGGGGCTCTAGACAGCCCGGCACAGGAGCTACGCTTTTAGGCTGGCCTAAATCTATATTATGCACGCATGGGACGCATGGTGAAAGGAAAGAACGCAAGAACGAGTTCAAACCAGCTGAATTTCATGCAACATGTTACAACGACAAGTTTTCCCCTTGGGTGCGTCACACGAAAACGATTGTCACTACAACATGTCCCCACTGGATGTCCCCAAAACATGTCCCCTGGTGTGTATCAATTTTTTTTTTTTTGGCAATTGCCTTCCTCGGGTTTTTGTTTTTTAATTTCTGTGTTTTGTATTTTTTTTGGCATCATGTAAACTTCCCTTTCTCAAATTTTCATTTCCAATCATAAAATAAAATTTCCCGTAGCAATCTTCTACTTTTAATGACAATTCAAAGTAATGGTTATACAAACTAATTTGTAAAATGCTATGAGAAAGATACAAACTGTTTGAGTAACGGAGGAAATTCGTAGTTTTCAATTAAATGTCAAGTGCGTCATCGAGACAGCGGGCAAAATAGAAACCTTAAGAATATAGATTATAGTTTCTTTAATATTGCTCTTTTCTTTTTGGGAACAGAACATTGACGAGTATAAAGGCAGCAGGAGAAAATATCTTCTCAATTGGAAAACCTTTTGCTAGCATTAATTTAAATCAAGAGATTATAAAGGTAAGAGAGTGAAACCTCATATAGGCCTTCTACTCAAGATAATCCCTGTGAAGTTATTTTTAGACATGGTACCGCGCGGTTCATGGCTGTTTTCGTGGAGACGATAGATGGAAGAGACGTAGAAACAACAACACATTGTCAAATTTTGCGAGTCTTGGAGTTCGATCTCGTTTCGGGTTCAAAACTAACTTCGATTTATTTGGTTTTCGTTCAGGGGTACCTTGAAGACCTGAGCTCAATATAATTATCGTTGAAAGATTCTCAAGTAGTTGTTGTGTGGTGTGCAATGCGATCGAATACCAAGAAAATTCACCATAACCGGAAGTAGATTTTGAGCCCAATCGGGCGAAATCGTTTTTTCGGAAAATTCCTCTCAAGAAACTGTATTAGCAGAAACTAACAATGGTCTGTTTGTTTCCTAGCTAGGGCCAGTCTATGGGCAAAATATGAGCAAAATCGATTTTTTGACTTGTGCCGGTGTTTAGTCTATGTTTATAGGCAGTGGCTCTTAATACAGTCTTAGAAGTCGCGCAAAATTATTTACTTATCTCGGACTCTATCTTATTTTGATAACTTCGCAGTGTTATAGCATTCTCTAGTTTTGTCTGAGAAGACGCTCTCACGAGATGTTTGGCCTAGAAACATCGCAAAAAACCGTTTCTTGATTAGATTTTGAAAATCATATCAGTTAAAATGTCTTGCAAAATGTCTACATAAACTGTCGTGAGAACGGAGTAAAAAAATCCAAATGAAACGTGCTTTAAGTGTACTTAAGTAAAATTTAAACTTAAGGTAAACAGGTGGTATATTTAAATACGTAATCCTCAATTTTGGATCTGCGTTAAAGCAAACAGCCAATATGCCTTTTCTTTCTGAGGAAGAAAGCCAACGAAAATTAGATCAATAAAACCTGTCCAAAAACAAAATAGCATTAGTGTGTACACTCTTATTTTTTTTTTTTATAAGAACATCTTTTAAAAGAATATCGAGGTTGAAATTACCGACATTTTAAGAATATTTTAATTAAGAATAAACCCGAGGCTGAGATTTTAAAAAGAATATAGTTTTGAACTTAAATTTTTTAAATACAGTACAACTGTATGTTTTTAAATAAACCTTATAAAATTTTTCCGTTCTTTAAACAGAAAAACTAGCCAAAAAGCAGCAAAAACAGCACTAGCCGTATGTTCGATGCTTATAACATAACCGCAAGAAGTTAATCTTTGTGAACATACTTGATATGTGAGTCATCAAAACTATTTCGAAAGCAGAAATGTCATGCGCTATAATCTCAGAATATTCACTGGAATATTTTCGGTCTAAAATCGGCAGAAAAATAAGAATATTCAGCCTCGGCCTGAAAAACAATATTCGTATATAAAAAAAAAAACAGTGTATGCAGAGAAACGCATATCAGGTAGACTCCAATTGGTTCTTTAGTTAGGAGACGTTTTGGTGTTTTTGTTTTCTGATGGGATGGTCGCAAATTTCCTTCAAGTCATCTTGCTTTCTCATTTATGATTGTAATCTTCCCTTGCGTACAATTAAGTCAAACGAAGTGACAATGGAAAACTTTCGATATATTTAAGTTCTGCTTGGTAGTGAGGCCTAGAGGACACAAACAAAGAAAATTGAATGACCACGTTTATTCATTTATTTTGCTTGTGTCCTCTAGGCCTTACTATCAAGCTAAATGTTAATATATATATCGAAAGCGGCCTATTGACATTTGCATTTTCAATCATAAAAGAAAATTTCCCGCGTTACGCTTTTGAATTTAACGTTAATTTTTAAGACCTGGTCATACAAACTTATTTTAAAAACTTAGCAGTTCGTGTGAATAATAATTGATAATAATAAGAATTTATTTCTTATATCGCGCTATGTACAACAAGAGTAACTTCACATTTTTCAATTAAAAGACAGGTCAATCATTCCATGGTTAGTACTACTAACTAGGATCATCGAGACAGGTGATAAAATAAAAACCCTCAAAACATACTGAGTCAAGGTAAACGGATAGCATCTTTGGATACATCATTTTTTATTCTGGATTTGCGTTAAAACAAATAGCCAATATTCCTCTTCTTTCTGAGGAAGGAAGTCAAAGAAAATTAAATCAATAGAACCTTTGCAAAAAGGAAAATAGCATATCGCATATCGGCCTCGACTCCTTAATGGTT